>NC_051186.1:88327668-88394062 GCF_013339695.2 Rhipicephalus sanguineus
AACTTCAGTAGTCACGTTTATTTCTGTTCCAGCTTTCTTTTTTTTACCACGCAAGTCATGTTGCACGCACATACACTTGGCCATGGAAAAGCAAAAGAAAGAATTTGTTTTTGGGGTTTTAAGCTTTCACAGGGCTTTCGGTGGCTTTTGGTCTCGAATGCCGCAAGGCGTTGGTGCGCCGTATGGGCCGGCAAGCGGATGCCAACGGCCCAGTCGACGACATTGTGGGTTTGTGAAGGAGCTCGTCTTTTTTTTTTTTTTTGCCTATGGGCATTCTGCAGTAAAGAGGCGGCGGCATTTGTCGTCTTCGGGGTACGTGACCACTAAAAAAAAAAAAAAAGGAAAAGAAAACAGTAAACTGTTCGAACGTGCTGCACCAGAGTAGTAAAAAAAAAAACTGAAACGTCTACTGCGAACAAGTGCGGAGTGTCGTAGGTTCCCCCTGTCCGGACCTATGTTGGTGTCACGATTCGATAAAAATACAAAGAACAAAATGACACGTGCAAACGATTTGTCTGCTTTGATGGAAGCGCAGTAAAGAACAACAAAAGGAAAAGAACGGCGTTTTCTACACTGCCAGCTCGTTGCAGCGAATGTCGTCTGCTAGGAAACCGAGTCGGAGCGAGTTCCTCCCGGCGCGCGCGGCTGCTCTCGTCTCCATCCCTACGGTCACGTGCTCCCCGCGTCACTGCTCCCCCATTGGTTGACCTTGGGCAGCCGCTCTGCCGCTCGCGAATTCTTCCAACTCCGGCGAACTCGATCGCGCGTCCACTGGTCGCTCTAAAAAACCTGTTTTTGGGCTTCCGCGACGGCAGCCGCTCCGCTCTTGGAGCAAAATCGCTGCATGTGAAACAGGCTTTAGACGGCTAGGCCACGAAACCTTCGTTCCTCGGTACACTAACGGCGAGCTATTTATATACACCACTTACCGCTGGCGGTACACAGATCTCGAAGGCATTTCAGTGTGTTCTCTGCATTACCAGCGAGATGGTGCGAACAGAGCCGTATATTCCCTTTGGGAGAGTTCGGCGCTCTTTTGATCTCGCCGCCAGTCTGGCAACAGCGCGCTTCCGCGCCGCCGACGCCATTTCGTGCCGAGGTTTCTCGTGATGCTGTACCCGTGACGTCGCTGTCGGCATTTATGCTTCCTCTGTGACCGACCTGGTGTGTCTTTGCTGCTGATCGTGCACGTGTCGGCTGCGTGGAACATCGTGGACCTGCACGGACGTCGCAATGGGGGCTTGCAGCGCGGTCGCTGAAGAAAGGGTTCGCCAGAGACGGAGCGTTGCGGGCGCACGCCAACGCGAGCTTACAGTGCCGCGGCACAAAATGGCGGACAGCGCCGCGCCGCCGCTAAATTTGGATGGTTGTTGGCTCCGCCCCTCCGCCGAACTCTCCGAAGGAATATACGGCTCTGGGTGCGAAGGGCGCGCGTGCTATAAGGCCGTCGCCCCGCTCGTGCTTTCACCGGAAAGCTTGCGTTGAAGTTAGAGTGCAAGAACATCACTTCGCTCGCTGCAGCGGCCGCGTTCACAACCACAAAGAAATAACAGGGACAGTTGTTAGTTCGCGCTCGTCCTGTGTGTACCTGTGCGTTCGTTTCGTGCGTCCTTTGTGTTTGAGCAGAGCGCTTTCGGTGTCGAGCTGTGACAGTTGTTATACTCGCGGACAACTTTTCTTGGCAATCAAGGAAAGGCTACGGGGGCGGAGCGACTGCACATGTACTGCTCCGCGAAGTAGTCCGGTTCGGCGCGCGTTTCGAACTTACCTTTGGTTTGTGAACCTTCCGTATCTCCTATGACGGTCGTTTCATTATTCGAGCGGTCGTCACAGGCTTGGACAGCCATTTGTAAGTGAAATCAGTCACAAGCTCTCACGGTGAGGCGATGGAACAGCGACCCGTAGAAAATAATATTTTTCTTTTTTTTTGTCCTCACGCAGAAAACACGGACGTAATTGTGGGACTGTATTATTCAGCGGTAGCACGCGCGTGGTTCGGCTCTGTAGCCTTCGCTTCGTTGCCAATAAAAGACGGCCGCTACCTATAAAGAAACAAACAAACAAAAGAAGTACCCGTCAGGCACGCTCACACCAAACTTCGCTTCCCCCAATTTCCCGAGTGGGGAAGGGCTACCGAGATCTTTTTTTATAAAATGCTATGACAGTCAGGCACCTGTCGTCTTTGCACACGAACTTTACTTCGAGACGGAAACACTTTACCGCGCCTCAAGTTGTGCTTATTTCTTTATTTGTGCAACAATACAAGATTGTCATGGTGCTTGTGGCAAAAGGTGACGTTGAAAGAAACGTCACCTGACTAGGCCTCTAGCACCATACACGCATTCAGCGCACAGAACCGCAAGCGTGTGGTACATAATATACAAAAATGTACAAGCACTAATAAATAAACAATAGAAATTACATGTAGACAAAGGTGGAATTGCATAACACGAAATGTTGAACTGCTTAATAAAAGCGTGTTAATCAACTGTTAATCATGAACTTGTGGGCACTTTTTTGCGGAAACCTTTAATACGTGACAATCTGTGACATAACCATTTTTAGAACCCCCGAAAAAACCCTCGTAATTTACCATATTATTCATCGAAATTCAAAACCCCGATCCAGGCGATGTCGAAATTGAGCGCCGCGGGCGCCTAGGAACTGCGGCCGCTGCTTTACGTCAGACCGGAACTACACTTGAAGAACTCTGAAAAAAAAAAGGCATGCAGCAGCACAATCTGGTCACGAAAAACGGCGAGTCATCTGAAATGCTCTAGTGCTCCGCTTATTCTCTGCGTTTGGTGTGTAGTTATGCTCCGTTTCAATTTTAAACTCTAAATAAGTGCAAAGAACTCGTGCATCTTGTGCGCAGGGGCAAGCGCTGCAGTGGCTGCGCCCTAGTAATACACTGCACAGAGACAGAGAAGGTGGAAATAGCGGTTTTCTCGGGTACGGCGCGAAAAAGTCAGCCAAACACGAAAGATTACGCGCAATGAATAAACGGTGCAATTGTGTATTTCAGACGACTAGCGGTTTTTCCGGACCAGATTCTGCTGCGACGAGCGTTTTCGCAAAGCTGGTCACGTTAATTTCCAGTGTGACGGAACACAGCGGCGGCGTTTCAGGTGCGCACGGCACGCTCCGTTTCAATATCATCTGGATAGGACCTTCAATTTCGATTATTAATGTCTCAAATTACGTGCTCTGTGGAATTTTGAAAAAAAATGGTGCCCCATAAATTGTCACGTCCGACAGCTTTTACGTGGAAACATCTAGCATCAAGCTATTAATTAACAAGTTCCAATTACTTATTTCAATGTAACTTCAGGTATGACAAAGTATTTCCGCCTCGACGTAGAGTTCGTGTGCGAAGACAACAGCTGCGTGACTGACATAACATTTTTGTAAAAAATCTGTCTAAAAAACACCCTGTATGAAAAGTAAAGTTATGAAGCATGCTGGTAGGTTGCTGTGACATCTACCCACTTTGGCGAAGCGCGTATCCGTGATTTTTCTCTGCTGCATGTAGACTTCCGGTTGTTTTTAAACAATTTCATTTACCTTTGCGGGCAAAAAAAAATATGGTTCACGGAGCGTCAATATTGTCCTAAAACGCTTGGCATACGTTAACACAAGCCCGCTTCAAACAACATTTCGTGTGATTTGGACAACATGCTAATGTTGACATTTTCATTAACGCAGGTGATGCAAGAGTGGATCGCAAAGTATGGGAAAGTATTCGGCATCTACATGGGTGACAAACCTCATATGGTCATCACGGACACCGATATGATCAAGGAGTGCTTCATCAAGCCATCGAAGGTTTTCCAGGACCGGCCTATGTTCTTCATCGACGCTGAACCGTTTTCTAGCGCGCTCACTTTCTTAAAAGGTACGCATGCCAATTTAAGAGGTACTTGTGGCAGAACAGCGAAAAAAATAAGAAAACGGGAAAGTGCGCTGCGCACAGCGCTGTGTGTTCACAGAGGTACTCTTGCTGTCTGTAATGCAATTTCAAAATGACCGTGTCAATACTACGTCAACGGGAAACCCATTTGAATGTTCAAGTGAGCATAGTATTCTTTGAACCCCTAAAAACCATGTTAACGACCAGGGTCCCCTTACAGCCCCATGATGCTGACAGTACGTACTAGCACTTTTATTAGGCCGCATAGTCTCGTTGCCTTATTTCGCGAAGGCTAGCAAGGAAAAGCTGAAAAGCAACGAAAAGCCGCAGCTTTCAGCATGGAGCAAGTGTAAGGAAAAGCTGAAAAGCAACGAAAAGCCGCAGCTTTCAGCATGGAGCAAGTGTACATATTTCAAAGTGCGATAATACATTTTTAGACACTTCAAAATCAAGCGCTTTGGCTCACGACATTCGGTGCGCTTCATTTCCATGGCACTCACACTACATCTGCCTACGCACCTTCCTCCTGACCATTTTAAGCTGCAAAAATATTCACCTTCTGCTGCAGAGCAATGCACCATGACGCACATATCGAAGGTTTTCCCTTTAGCTACCTCTACAAAACTGGCCTTGCCAGATTCTCTATACTCTGTTCCAGAAGTTCCGTGTAGCACTGTGGAAGCTACAGGCCTTCTCAACCAATCAGGAGGGCGAGCACATCTAAGTGTGTCCTTCCGCGCCCTGCCGTCTGCTAGCGGCGAGCACTGCAGCGAAAGCGGCAAGAGCGTCTCGGGACACTGTGCAACTGCGCAGTGAGATGAGCTGTAATTGTGAAAGCGGTTAAATATTCTCCTCGGCACCGTAAAAGCGCGCGTGTGATATCGCACAGGTGAACGCACAGGTGATATCGCACGATATCGCACAGGTGAGCCAGGCGCCGCCATTTTGACTAAGGAGTGACCAAATCTGCCACCGCGGACTAATCACAACCCAAGACTGGGTCCTCCGCGGCGCTGTGGACGCTCGGGCTGTGCGGACTACTCATAAAAGTTTAGACAGTGTCGTACCATTCCTTCGTACTTTATAAGTAAAAACATAACACATACGAGCCACAACAGCGTTATTTCTTTCGTCATTTGCATGTTATAACACGTACAAGCAAGAACTCTTTCTTCAGTATCATGGAGCCACAAAAATTGTTTTTATACAGAAAATGCGACAAAATCGTCATACAAATCACAGCTACAACACGCAGAGAAGCCTTCAAGTAAAAATCTTCCGACGAGACCGCTTGCAAAAGTCATGAGGACAAACAACGGGCTACGTATATGGGGCACTACATCTCGCTTCGCAACAACCTGCGCTCGAGGGTCGTGTAGCCTTGGCTCTGCTGCACGGAACTTCTGGAACAGAGTATAAGCTATGGGGTCTTGGCCTTTAAAGTTGAAGAAAAATTGTAAAAAGTCTGAAGAAAAGAAAGCCTGAAAAAATTTAGCAAAAGTTCAACGCCGCGCCGTGCGTTTCAAATGCACAACGTAGCGCCGGTTAGATTCCGTCGCGCAGATGTTAGAGTCCTGTGAAATGGAACCACTAGAAACACGATGGCAAAAAAACAGGCTCAATGTTTTCTTTAGGATACTGCATGGACAACTAAAAATTAACTTTAGAAGGATATCTACTTGGGCTCGTTGGTTGACGATGACAACCCCTGGACCGCCTACACAGATCGTGCTCCAATAAGCCGCCAACAATCCGCGGATCATCACTCGAAGACCAGGAAAGCTGTCTGGAAGCATATGACCGAGTGGCCGCTGTCAGCCACAATTGCAACAGTTGTGGTTGCTCAGCTGAGTTTCACAAGTGCATCATAATCTCAAAAAGCGCCAACAAAATGACACGCCTCATTATCGAGGCTGACAAAATCTCGGGTTTAAAAGCACAATGCGCAAGGCAAGCTTCTATCTTTCTGTCCGACTAGGAAATCGCGTATCTGACTGGCACGACATGTGTGTATTGAGTGCTTCTTGTTGATATGTGCTTGCTGTCATGCGCAATGTTGTTCTGTATCTAGGCACATAAGGGCACGTCAGTCTGCTATGAAAAATGTTCATAGTGTGCGCTCCGCGTGTGCCTCTGTGCTCTTGCCTACGTCTTTAACGCGCAACAGTGTACCAGTAAAAATTAACATTTATGAGTGCTTGAGAGTGCAGGGGAAACGAAGCAGACGTGTTAATAACAATTATGTTTTACTGACCACTGACCCCCGTTGCTGCTTCTGACCCCTGTTGGCATGACCTTCACGGCTCGAGTTCACGCGGAATTTACTCGAGACCTGCTGCTTGCCGAAATCCGTGGTACACTGGCCCGATGCCAGCGGAGCTGCCAGAGCACAAGTCGTGTGGCGCGCCGGCACTGAGTATGGCTCCCGCTTAGCCGATACGTAGCATGCTACCACACCAGCGCACTGTGACCAGTCGTGATCCAAAAGACCAACTCGTTTTTGTACGTCGTCTACCGTCTCCTCTGTCCTGCTCCTACGTGCAGCAAGACAGTCGTCAGCGAGACCTACGACTTCGATGATGCAGCCGATGGCGCCCCGCCGGAGTCACCATCGGCAGCTTTCCATGCCGGGTGCCAGCGTGACCGAGAACTTCGACCACAACGACAAAGTCGATTTCACCCGCCAGAGTACGCTGAGGCTTCTCAAGCCTAGTCGCAGCGTGTCCGGGACCCACCAACGCGATGGAGTCAGTGTCGCTCACCAGATACACTTCGGGCAGATCACCAAACCAT
This sequence comes from Rhipicephalus sanguineus, assembly GCF_013339695.2. Taxonomy (NCBI): domain Eukaryota; kingdom Metazoa; phylum Arthropoda; class Arachnida; order Ixodida; family Ixodidae; genus Rhipicephalus; species Rhipicephalus sanguineus. The sequence continues at coordinate 88,334,372 of NC_051186.1, forward strand.
GTTGCAGCGTGGTGACAACCACGATGCAGCCAGCACCGCCCATCTGCAGCTCCGCAAGCTCGCAGTCATGGCCGAGTGTGATGACAAAGAACAACGCCGGGCTACGGGCGCGCCGGGAGCTAGCGCAGTGTAGAGAAAGATGACGACCACATTAGAACGGGCACAGCAGCGGGAAAGTATGCGAGGCCATGCAAGATTTCATGGAGCAATCAAAAAGATTTACACAATAACCACAGTCCCAAAGTTCCATAGTGAACCAGAAGCAAAATACAGCAAGATTCTTTTCTACAATAATTCATATATTATTTGATAAATTAATTCCATCCACCTATTTCCTTTTTTTTAATTACTATTCTCGCAAAATTAACTTGTAAAAAATCTTTTTGTTATACAAAGTAAGAAATCATTCCGATTTCTAGATTTTAATTCTTTTTTTCTAAGCTACCCGATTCTTGACCAATCCCCCTGAGTGGGTGTGAGCCAGCAGTTCAGGATCTACATCTACATCTACAGCGTGCCCGAGAAACGGGTGTTGTCTCTGTCTCGTTCACTACAATATTATCTATTGCCACGCGCGCTTCTTATCTTATTTTTATGTAACTAGTCCGATGCAGGTGTTGCCGCTGCCTTGCGCAAGGCGCGCCCGAATGCCTCGGAATCTTTCAGGTTATTTTGGAATCTTCTGACAGCCTTGAGCGCGCAAACACGAGCTGTTGAGCTTATTCTGGAAGTCACGCGGCCACCAGCGATAAGGCGCAAATGTTCGATGCCGCATGTATAAATGCCCACGCGCAGGGTTCGGTCATTTCGCCGTTGCTCTTCAACGTTGCCTTGATCAAGCTACCCAGCCTCCTCGACGCTATGCCAGACCTACGACATGCTTTTTATGCAGACGACATCACGTTATGGACAAGGACCTCAAACACCGGAACGCAAGAAATGCGCCTACACGAAGCGATAGATACCATCGAGAGGTATTTACAAAAATGTGGCCTCCGATGCGCTCCCGAAAAGTCGGAACATCTCATCCTGAAGTCTAGGACGAGAGGACGGCCAGCCGCCTACAATGAACCCGATCCCAGCGTCACCCTAAACGGAGAGCCCATCCCAAAAGTGGAAACTTTACGCGTGCTCGGGCTCCACATCCACAAAGATGGGTCTGGGGCGGCCATACTCCCTCGACTACAGCGCACGCTATCGCAGCTAACGCATCTAGTCAGGACAATTGCGAACCATAGACGCGGCCTTAAAGAACAAGACACGCTACGTGTGATGCAAGCTCTCCTCAGCAGTCGAATAACCTGTGGCACTCCCTATCTCGAGCTGGAAAATGCAGAGGTGGAGAAGCTCAACACCCTAATACGTAAGGCCACCAAAATCGCTTTGGGGCTCCCATTCACGGCTTCCACTGCGAAACTTCTCAAGATGGGCGTACACAACACCTGGCAGGAACTAGCCGAAGCGCACAAGGCTAGTCAACTAGAACGGCTAAAGCTATCGCCTACTGGAAGATCAGTGCTTCAGCGGCTGAACTACGGCAAAACGTTTGTAGCCGACACAGCCACGGACCGAAAAGAAAGAATTCCGCCAAACATGCGCGAATCTCTCTGCATTGCACGAATCCCGCGCAACACGCACCCCACGCATCACAAGCAAAGAAGACAGGCCCGAGTGAATGTTCTACGGCGAAATCACAGCAATGATCCGGACGCCAGATATACTGACGCAGCCAAATATCGCGACAGAAAAGTCTACGCTTTGAGCGTCGTAGATTCTCGGGGCGTAGAGCTCGCATCTGCCACAATTCACGCCCGAAACCCAGAAACTGCAGAAGAGGCGGCAATCGCATTAGCAACTACCACGTGCTTGGATGCAGCTGTCGTCTTCACATATTCGCAAGCAGCCATACGAAACTACACCAAAGGTCGTGTGTCTGTACAAGCACTGAAGATATTGAAGCGCCGAAGCACTCCGATGCCGTACACCTGTGTGACATGGGTTCCTGGGCACGAGGGGCTGGAGGGGAACGAGGCGGCACACGCCGCAGCCCGCGATCACGTCTTCCGGGCTATCCCCTCCCACTCTCCAGACGCCGGTACTGCGTCCGCGGAGGCTGAGCCCGTACCCATCACATACTCTGCAATACTGCAACATCAAAGCCTGGAACGCAGAGAGTACCCCCCACCACATTCAAAGCTCAACAAAGAGGACAGCACCATACTCAGAAGACTGCAGAGCAACACTTACACTCACGGTATACTGATGCACAGAGTGTACACAACGTTGCAGTTTGCGGCGTACCTGACCCCTTGGCTCACATGATCCTCGCGTGCCCGTGCAGCATACAGACAGACGCAACGCCTTCGCCGAATGCCAGTAACGCCGCTCAAGAAAACCAGGACCTTCTCGAAACGTGGGAGGCCAAGCTCGCCTCAGAGGACCTGGACCAACAACGACGTCTCGTCGCCAGGCCCAAAGAGGCAGCGAAGGCCAGAGGGTTCCTGGAATGAGGAGACCTCCCACCTAGGGTAGACGAGGGACTAGCACCGCGACACAGTTTCGTGCAATAAACGTTTATTCCTCCTCCTTCTGACAGCCTTGAGCGCGCAAACACGAGCTGTTCAGCTTATTCTGGAGGTCACACGGCCACCAGCGATGAGGCGCAAATGGTCGATGCCGCATGCATAAATGTTTACGCGCCTTACCGCAGATCAGGTTACCGACGGCCTACGCTCTGTTCGCCGCTATCAGTATAAGCATGTATCGCTCGAGTTTGACTTGTCGTTTACCGGGCATAGGTTGGCCCAAATAAAAAGTTTAGTCTTGAACAAGCCGACTGCTGCCTCAGTCCACGTCACGACCCCATGGCAATACATATAACCCCCAATGAAAAAAAGTCCATTTTGCAACAGTATTGAAGCAATGAATGAGATAGCAGCAAATTAGAATGTCATACGAAGAAAGGCTAGCAGCTCATTCCTATAATAAACATGGCCGGTACAGCGAGCGAAGTGACCCTCGTGCAGACTACGGCTTCAACGCAAACGTTGTGATCAGCTGAACCTTTCTTCGTATAACATCCGAATATGTTGCTATCCCATCCATTGCTCGGCCCTTGTGGCGAAACTGTGACTTTTTTCCTCTTAGTGGAAGTCAGCTGTTATATCGGCAAGCCTTCTAATTTACTAGCGAACTTACACTACTGCCTTCGTTTTTTTGCCTTCGTCGCCAAACCTTTCGCGCCAGATTGCTCGCTGAAAGGTCTTGTACGTCTATTAGACCATTAGCATGCAGGTTATCAGTGGTACTCGATAAGTTATCGCTATCGTAGCAGTTCAGCTAAGCGAATCTTTGTAATTTTTTGTAATTCATTTTTTGTAAATCATTGTAATTCTTGAGAAGTAGGGCAGCAGGCACTGTGCCATTTTTCGTCATTCTACAGAGAGCCGTGGTACCTGCTAAACGCATGTAAGGCATTATGCGCACTTTGTTGATGCTGTGCCTGATGACGATGAAGAATTATGGCAGAGCCCTTTGTAATGGGTTAGAAGAATTCAACAACCTACTCGTTGCGCAATTCGCATTGTTTGACGCCTGGTTACAGAATTCGCGTTGTGCAACGCTTGGTGCTTATTTTACTCTTCTACCACGCTATATTGCATATGCTAATGCGGTCCCTTCCCGACATGAAGCCTGTATAGGACCATCCATAATTCTTCATCGTCATCAGGCACAGCATCAACAAAGTGCGCATAATGCCTTACATGCGTTTAGCAGGTACCACGGCTCTCTGTAGAACGACGAAAAATGGCGCAGTGCCTGCTGCCCTACTTCTCAAAAATTACAATGATTTATAGCGTAGTTAGTTCCTCGCAAGTGCACTTGTATTGGTTGCCAAGGAAGCCCATAAGCGCATGATCGATTCCCTCGGGGTCTCAGTAAAATTGCAATGATTTATAGCGTAGTGGGTTCCTCGCAAGTGCACTTGTATTGGTTGCCAAGGAAGCCCATAAGCGCATGATCCATTCCCTCGGGGTCTCAGTAAAATTACAATGATTTATAGCGTAGTGGGTTCTTCGCAAATGCACTTGTATTGGTTGCCAAGGAAGCCCATAAGCGCATGATCCATTCCCTCGGGGTCTCAGTAAAATTGCAATGATTTATAGCGTAGTGGGTTCCTCGCAAGTGCACTTGTATTGGTTGCCAACGAAGCCCATAAGCGCATGATCCATTCCCTCGCGGTCTCAGTAAAATTGCAATGATTTATAGCGTAGTGGGTTCCTCGCAAGTGCACTTGTATTGATTGCCAAGGAAGCCCATAAGCGCATGATCCATTCCCTCGGGGTCTCAGTAAAATTGCAATGATTTATAGCGTAGTGGGTTCCTCGCAAGTGCACTTGTATTGGTTGCCAAGGAAGCCCATAAGCGCATGATCCATTCCCTCGGGGTCTCAGTAAAATTGCAATGATTTATAGCGTAGTGGGTTCCTCGCAAGTGCACTTGTATTGGTTGCCAAGGAAGCCCATAAGCGCATGATCCATTCCCTCGGGGTCTCAGTAAAATTGCAATGATTTATAGCGTAGTGGGTTCCTCGCAAGTGCAATTGTATTGGTTGCCAAGGACGCCCATAAGCGCATGATCCATTGCCTCGGAGTCTCAGTAAAATTGCAATGATTTATAGCGTAGTGCGTCCCTCGCAAGTGCACTTTTATTGGTTGCCAAGGAAGCCCATAAGCGCCTGATCCATTCCCTCGGGGTCTCAGTAAAATTGCAATGATTTATAGCGTAGTGGGTTCTTCGCAAGTGCACTTGTATTGGTTGCCAAGGAAGCCCATAAGCGCATGATCCATTTCCTCGGTGTCTCAGTAATGTTCTTCGCCGCCCCCCTCCGTCTCTCTCCCGTGAACGTATGTTAACAGCATGACGGGAGAGGGAAATAGCGACCAGGCGTCACCGAATGCAAATTACATAACTGGTGGACCGTTTAAAGCTTCCAACCCATTACACAGGGCTGAGCCATAATTCTTCATCGTCGTCAGTCGTCGCGTCAACAAAGTGCGCATTATGCCTTACAGACCTGTAGCTGGTGTCTCGCTTCTCCGCCGAATGACGAATAATGGCTTAGTAGGTGCTTCCCATCTTCCCAAAAATTGTGATTTTTGGCGTAGTGGCTACCTTTCTAGTGTACTTGTATTGTAGCCCCAAGAGAGCTTACAAGGGGCTCTAGAAACGCCGCTCTTCCAGCTTTCGCTGTGACTGTGCTGCGGTTTCAGCGCAGGCCTGGCGTTTTTTTTTTTTTAACGATCTATTATAGCGAAATATACGACAATTTCGGGAGACCGTCATGTCTGAATGCGTAGGAAAGCGACATTGGCTTAGCCATAGGGGCTGGGGGCAGTAGCCACCCCCCCTCCTCCCCCCCCCCCCCCTAAATGCAGTCTTGCATGTATATATACACAAGCAGACATGCAAACACGCGCACAAACATAAAAATGGGTTGTTGACCCCCCCAACCCACCCCGAAAACATTTCTGGCTGCGCTCCTGGTGAGCGATTTCGTAGCGTGATGGAAACTGCGATTTCATGTACGATTTTTGTATGCCTGCATAACGCTTCACTGTAGTGGCCATAGCGTTTAGCTCAGAGCCCACTTCTTGTTTTACTGCAGGAGACAAGTGGCGAGAACTCAGATCGCTGTTCAACACGTGCTTCACGGCTAGCAAGGTGAAGGACCTCTTTAGCGCAGTCGACGCGTGCACAACTGAGTTCGTGAAGAAGATGGAAGTCCTCTGCCGAAGCGGGGACCCTATCGACGTGTATCACAACGCGCACTGCCTAACACTGGACACCCTGGCGAAGACGGTGTTAACATGGCAGGTATGCAGGAGGAAAAAATTGGATTTTGGGTCATGTGCACGTAACGCCATCTCTCCACGGTGGCCGCGCCAACCTGCCGGAACTAATTGAGAAATAGGGGAAACGCCATATATCACGTGGAGCTCTGGCTCAAAAAGCGCGCCCTCAACGTCACCGAAGTTTGAGCGAACTTGATCCTATTGCTATTTTCAGCGAGAGGGAGGGGAAATGTTATGGTTTTCACTTTCTGTTTGTTTCCTTAGAGGCCCCATGTAGGGGCATTACATAAGCGGTGGGTGTACAATCACAATGCATGGCACTTGACCCTCCAGGACGAGAAGTGCACTCTTCCAGCTTCAATGAAAGCTTCTGGGTTGGGCGCGTGTTTTGAAGCAACGCCGAAATATAATAATTAGCGACGCTAGCAATAGTTATACGTTACGCTAGAACATTTGCGATGCAATTTCGTGGTGATCAGATTCAAACATACTTATTAATGGTTCAAATTTACAAAGAAATATTTCGCGGCATGTCGACCTTTCAAGCCATAGATGACGTATCCGTTCAAAACACGACAACACCCTGCACTAGTTCTCTGCTCAGATAGACGCTCTGTTCTATCTATAAGTCCCTAACTCATGTTCCATGCCAAATGCACACTAAATGCAAGCATTCTGCGATTGTGCTGCTAGCCATATAATATTCAGCAAGAGCGAAGTGACTGGCGACACCTTCACGAGCCGAACATGGCCACTCAATTTCTAAGCTAAATGTTAATGAGAACTAACAGACAATAATACCAAGCAAAGTATAGGGGGTGCTATTTGTAGCAGTTAGAATATAAATGTGAAGAAAGTAAAGTGGACGAAAAGATAACTTGCCGCCGGCAGGGACCGAACCTGCGACCTTCGAATAACGCATTCGATGCTGTACCACTGAGCTACGGCTGCGGTCATCCTCTCGTTCAGTTTATGGGATATATATGTGCATTTAAACCTAAGAGTGTCACCTAGGAGTGACACCAGAGACAAGGCTATGCTCCACCAGCGACAGGGTCACAAAATATCGCCAAGAAATGCGGCATATACTGCAGTAGCGAAAGCGTATTGAAAAAGAAATCCACTCTATCTCAAAAACTGTTCACATCGTTGTATCATCTCCAAAAAACACCAAACCTGCGCTAAAACCGCAGCACAGTCACAGCGAAAGCTGGAAGAGCGGCGTTTCTAGAGCCCGTTAAGCTCTCTTGGGGCTACAATACAAGTACACTAGAAAGGTACCCACTACGCCATAAATCACAATTTTTGTGAAGTTTGGAAGCACCTACTAAGCCATTATTCGTCATTCTGCGGAGAAGCGAGGCACCAGCTACACGTCTGTAAGGCATTATGTGCACTTTGTTCACGCGACGACTGATGACGATGAAGAATTATGGCTCAGCCCTTTGTAATGGGTTGGAATCTTTAAACGGCCCACCAGTTATGTAATTTGCATTGGGTGACGCCCGGTCGCTATTTCCCTCTCCCGTCATGCTGTGTAACATACGTTGACGTGGGAAAGAGACGGGGGGGGGGGGGGGAGCGAAGAACTTTACTGAGACCCCGAGGAAATGGATCATACGCTTATGGGCTTCCTTGGCAACCAATACAAGTGCCCTTGCGAGGAACCCACTAAGCTATAAATCATTGTAATTTTACTGAGACCCAGAGGAAGTGTATCATGCGCTTATGGGCTTCCTTGGCAACCAATCCAAGTGCACTTGCGAGGAACCCACTACGCTGTAAATAATTGTAATTTTTGAGAAGTAGGCCAGCAGGCACTCTGCCATTTTTTGTCATTCTACGGAGAGCGTTGGTACCTGCTAAACCCATGTAAGGCATTATGCGCACTTTGTTGATGCTGTGCCTGATGATGAATTATGGCAGGGTCCTTTGTAATGGGTTGGAAGCATTCAACAACCTGCTCGTTGCGCAATTCGCATTGTGTGACGCCTGGTTACAGAATTCGCGTTGTGCTACGCTTGGTGCTTATTTTACTCTTCTGCCACGCTATATTGCATATGCTAATGTGGTTCCTTCCCGACATGAAGCCTGTATAGGACCTTTTAGCAAAGCAGTTTCAAGCACTGGCATGGCTCAGAGGTTGAATACTGGGCTCCCACGCAGAGGACCCAGGTTCAAACCTCATTCCATCCTGGAATTTTTTTTTCTTATTTAGTTTTTTTTTCTTATTTCGAGCGATACTGGTTACGGACACCGGCGGCGGCGGCGGCGGCGGCGGCGGCGGCGGCGGCGGCGGACAACTACGGCGCCAAAAACGGCCGGTGAAATGATCTCATAACAGCTTTCGCTGTAAAAGTTATATCGCCTGTGTTTAACATGAACAATGCACGGAAGTGTTCTTGCCTGTTTTTTACCATGAGGTCATGCAAATGAAAGGTGTATAATTGTTCATGGTTCGTAATATTTATCGTATGATGGCTTGTCCTCCTAGTTTAATGAGTAATTACATGTGATATGCAGGCGCCCTTCTTGAAGTTGAAAAAATACTTCGATTGAACATTCTTGCTAATAACGTGTCTTTCGTTTACCAAAGGTTGTAGGTTAGTAGTTTCGAACAGCTTGGTTTCTATCCTTAGAAGTTACATAATTTTTTTTAACATTCATCCTTTCAGACGCCATCTATTAGGAACTGCCTGTATGTGCGTCAACTTTACGTAACATTATTTCACGGCATTCGATATTCTATGGGAACAAAAATAACGTCGTAATACGCTTATTTGCGTCATTATACCAGTTATACTGAAACAAATTTTAATTAAATACCCATTTGTCCTGATGTCATTCATGTTCTCTTTTTACTTTAAGAGAATCAAATCTCAGGCTAGAAGTAGAGTCGGAATTCGTTTTTAGTTATGCTCATTTCGCGAAACGAAAACTGATACTTTTGACGTGGCTCGCGGCAAGAGGCGCGTCGAACGACTCACCGAAACATGGTACTGACTTCAGCAAAGTCATCACATCCAACCGTACGTTGCAAAATTGAGTCAAATCAAGAAATATTTATTAGGCAGGAGGTTCAATTCATCCAAACCTGAATGTATATTGCCCTTTCTTAGCCACTAGTCAACACAACTAGCAAAAATAGATGGTGTATACAATGGTGTACAACGCGTCTCAAAGGATTAAGGTGTTTTGCTGCTACTGCTGCATTTTGGTCCATCCTTTCACTTCCAAGGATCCCAACGTGGCCTGGCACCAGCGAATGGTCTGGCCTTTACTCAGGTGTGATAGTTTGTCGAAAATATCACCCATCACGGGTTCGTACTCAAATTGTGTATTGGGAGCCATCAGAGAGCTTGGGGGATTTCTAAATTGCATTTTTCTTATGTTTGTTGTTTATCATCCTTGTACTGCCATCCACAAGACAGCACCCGGCAGTGTACACTGACAAAATCTGTGGTAGCTTAACTCTATGCTGCCGTCTCCGTCCAACCATGCTGCTTTCGATATAAATAGGCGCCGTCGATCTAACCAACGGTGTAAAGTGCTGCGTAAGCGCCTCACGTTGTTCGTACGGTGCGAAATTCTCGTGGTACGTGTTCACGTCGCCTACCTTGTTTTTTTAGATGTGCCATTGAAAAGTCAGAGAATTTCGTGAAGTCGCTCCAAGCAGATGATCTAATTGCTCTTGTCGAACTGGAAAGTACTTCATTAGCGGCATTTAGCTCGAAAAAATTCACCCTCCACTTCCATTTGGGGACGGGGGCACAAAATGTGACAAATACTTTGTCCCCTTCACAAAGATTCCGGCATACGTAATGGACCACTTATTCTTATGCGAAAGGAATAACCCTTTGTAAATAATGACAAAACCCGAACCGGAAGAATAGCGTCAATATAGGGAAAAATTCGACAGATCCCACGCCTCGTGGGAATCACTTTCATGCGAAGCAGTCAGCGAATAATTGTGTATGCTGCATTTTCTGGCTTTGAGCCAAGCGTTACGAGACCGACCGACGTATTTTTTTTTTTTTGCAAGTGCGGACATCGTGGGCTTAGCGGGAACGTCGATCAAGCTGGCGTTTATAGGGTAACTTACGGTCTGACTGACATAACGTCAGCGCTCACTTTAGAGCACAGACGTCAGTATTATCAAAACTGAGTGCACTTTCCAGAGCGATGATGTGATTAGGGAGTTTCAGCTTGAGTGTATACTTCTTTACGTTACCGTGTTAACGGATTGCGTTTACCGTATTACCGGAACTCTAGTTTTAGTAAAGTTTTTACCTACCCAAACGTGAACTTTTACGTACGTACGCAAACGTTTAATAATAATATCTGGGGTTTAACGTCCCAAAACCACGATATGATTATGAGAGACGCCGTAGTGGAGGGCTCCGGAAATTTTGACCACCTGGGGTTCTTTAACGTGCACCTAAATCTAAGTACACGGGCCTCAGACATTTTCGCCTCCATCGAAAATGCAGCCGCCGCGGCCGGGATTCGATCCCGCGACCTTCGGGTCAGCAGTCGAGCGCCATAACCACTAGACCACCGTGGCGGGCTACGCAAACGTTTACGTTTCCGCAAACCACTAAATGGTGATGATAACTGCATTGTAACTACATTTAATTTAGATAACATTGAAAAACCGTTACGGTAAAATCATAACAGAGGTTTTAGCGTTTGCAGTATCACGGTATACGCAAAGGGGTGTAGCAATACCGGGTTACCGGACGATGGTGTCGACATCTCGTGACGCTTCGTGAAACCACAGTCATGGGTACGTTTGTTTTCGCTGAGAGTTTTTGAGGGAAAAAATGATTAAAAAGGCAACTCATTCGTACTTATGCCGCTGGAAAGCATTTACATTGGAAGTAGAATGTCCAATGTTTCTGCAATAACGATTTTGTGCTTGCCTGGTTCACCCTGGCCCCGCTAGAAGGCGCCACCTGCCCAGCCTTTCAAAGGCTTTAGACCTCTCACGTTTACGGCTTCGGTATTCTAGGTCGCTTTAGCCTCGGTAATCCGGCTGAAACAAGGTGATCGTAAGTGGCGCTCGCACTTCGGCTTATTTTGACTCGGCGGCTGGAGTCTCCTCAAAGCGGATATCGCGCGTAGCCACGAACGAAGGTTCATTTGCGAGATAGGGCCGTAAACGTAAAGCCTATCCGGCGAGCAGTTTACGTTCCGTAAAAGTTCGCGCATGCGCAGAGTCCATCCGGCATCCGATAACACGGTAACGTAAAGAAGTATAATAATAATATCTGGGGTTTCACGTCCCAAAACCATGATATGATTATGAGAGACACCGTAGTGGAGGGCTCCGGAAATTTCGGCCACCTGGGGTTCTTTAACGTGCACCTAAATCTAAGTACACGGGCCTCAAACATTTTCGCCTCCATCGAAAATGCAGCCGCCGCGGCCGGGATTCGATCCCGCGACCCGTAAAGAAGTATACGTACAAGCTGAAAGTCCCTATTATCATACGCACATTTTGTTAGCGTATTCCGCCAGGGTCGAGCAACGCTTGAATATAGCTTGCTGAATCATAGAAACACAAATGTATTGTTTATTAGACTACTATACAAACGGAGCCAATACTAGAGCAACTGACGTTAACCCGACATGACGTCTGTATCGTAGCACTACATACGTAATGTTTGCTGCTTTGTTATAAAATCACAATTGTGTCACAATTGACGATTCACTGGCATAAGTTCCTTTTCTAAAGGAGTTTCAAGGCCTGGCGCGTCTCTGTGACAGAAGACCTGACTGCCACGCAGAATGCTTGGGTTCAATTCCTGCTGAGATCCTGATATTACCGCGAAAGCTGTTATGAGATCACAACACGGGCCGTTTTTGGCGCCGTAGTTGTCCGCCGCCACCGGATGGAACGGGGCTCGAACCTGGTCCCTCTACCTGGGAGGCCCAGTATTCAACCTCAGAGCCATGCCTGTGCTTGAAACTGCTTTGCAAAAAGGTCCTATGCAGGCTTCATGTCGGGAAGGAACCACATTAACATATGCAATATAGCGTGGTAGAAGAGTACAATAAGCACCAAGCGTCGCACAACGCGAATTCTGTAACCAGGCATCACACAATGCGAATTGCGCAACGAGTAGGTTGTTGAATGCTTCCAACCCATTACAAAGGGCTCCGCCATAATTCCTAATCGTCATCAGGCGCAGCATCAACAAAGTGCGCATAATGCCTTACATGCGTTTAGCAGGTACCACGGCTCTCCGTAGAATGACGAAAAATGGCATAGTGCCTGCTTCCCTACTTCTCAAAAATTACAATGATTTATAGCATAGTGGGTTCCTCGCAAGTGCACTTGTATTGGTTGTCAAGAAAGCCCATAAGCGCATGATCCATTTCCTTGGGGTTTCAGTAAAGTTCTTCGCCCCCCCCCCCCTTCTCTCTCCCACGTCAACGTATGTGATACCACATGACGGGAGAGGGAAATAGCGACTGGGCGTCACCCAATGCAAATTGCATAACTGGTGGGCCGTTTAAAGCTTGCAACCCATTACAAAGCGCTGAGCCCTAATTCTTCATCGTCATCAGTCGTCGCGTCAACAAAGTGCACATAATGCCTTACAGACGTGTAGCTGGTGCCTCGCTTCTCCGCAGAATGACGAATAATGGCTTAGTAGGTGCTTCCCAACTTAACAAAAATTGTGATTTATGGCGTAGTGTAAAACAGCGATCGAAGCCATAGAGCATTCGATGCTCAACAAACATGTTCAACGCTAGAAAATAGTTTTGTGAGCTTGAATAAGTGTGACAGTAAGCATAAAAAAGTGCAAAATTAATTGCTTAAGACCACGATTTAACTGTCCGAGCTTTTAGGTGCAAAGCGAACGCACACGGAAATTAAAGTATTATTATTTCTCGAATGATCGCGAACGTTTAACTCATAGGAAGCGATGATTAGTAAACAAATATAAATACACTTCTTAATACACATCATTCTACCTAGTAACGAGTTCGATGTTAATCTGCACCTGAGTATTATAAGAAGCGTAGTCATCTTTACGTAATGATTAATCAAACGCAACGAAATTGCGCATATGCAGGTGAACTTCCAGATGGACGAGGATAACCCCACCGTCACTCGACTGTGCACGGTGTTCCAGCAAATGGACGATACGGCAATCGAGAGCGTGTTTGCGTTTCCGTTATTGCGCGCTGCGCTCCGCTGCGTGTATCCGTTCACAGACTTCTGCAAGAGCATGGACAAAGTCTCGAAGGATGTGCTCGAAGTTCTCAACTGGCGAAGGGGTCCCAGTGCGCCACGAGAGACAGATGTGCTTCAGTACCTGATCGACCTCCAAACGACTGACGACGGTGCCACGGAAAAAACGAGGAGATACGCCCGTGCCCTCAACGACAGCACCCTTCTGGCTAACCTCATCATGCTGTTGGCCGTGGGCTTCGATAGCACCTCCTCTTCGCTGGCCTTCTTGCTCTATTTGTTGGCGAAACACCCCGAGGAACAAGAGAAGCTTCGTGCCGAAGTGCTGGCAAAAATGGAAAGCCTGAAAGATGCGAAAGGAGACAGCAACAACAGGCACCAGAGAGCACCATCAGAACAGCAGGCACCAGATAACATTAAAACGCTTCCCGAGCACGACCCTTCTTCTAAAGACGAAACGTACAAAACACACAGAAGGACGTCAAGCCAAATAGATCCCAAGGTGATCGACGTAACACAGCTGGATGACAAGGTCGCGGGGCCCTGCGACCTTCAAGAACAACCCTTGAACTTTAGCCTAGAAGCGGACGACATACTGAACCTCGAACGCCTGGACATGGTAGTGCGCGAGGGCCTACGGCTGTACCCGGCACTACCTGTAATGATCCTGCGCGAATGTGCCCAGGACACCACCGTTCTGGGTCAGTTCATTCCTCGCGGAACAACGCTCGTCGCTCCGCCGTGGCACATTCACAGGGATCCGAACATATGGCAGAATCCGGACGAGTTCATCCCCGACAGGTTCGTCAACCAGAGCGCCATCTCTTCCACTTACTTCCCCTTTGGACTCGGATCCCACGTTTGCCTCGGCCAGAGGCTAGCTATGTTGATGATGAAGACTGTTCTGTACAAAACCGTCTGCGAGTTTGAGCTGAGCTTGAACGCGGAAGATTCGGGACCTTTGAAATTGAAAGTACCGGGCCTGTTGCTGAATCCTGTTGGTGCCTTGCGGGTCAATTTTAGGCCTAGGTCAGCTGCATGCGGAAGGTCGCTATGAATCGAGTATGGCACAAAGGTTATATGCCCCCCCCCCCCACTTTTCTAAACCATGGACGTCAGAATAAACAATATAAAAATGGGCCACTTGTGGATATTGTATAAATTATTCCTACTTTCAGCAACTCCTGACTAACGAAATACCAAAACTGCATAATTTCTAGGAAATTTTCCACGCGCGCAAATGTTTTAGAACATGTCTACTGAACCTTTTTTTTTTTTTCAGCAATGCCGCCGGTTGCATTCCCAAAGTAAAGAGCTCTGCATGCATCACCAGACCGCTCAAACGTTGCCGTGGTTTAATAGGTACATGTATTATTCGCTATAAAATCCTCCATCATATCTCATGACCGTTAGTCGAGCGCAAGTGGTGAGCCAGCCGAATTATGACGTCTGTTCAACCGCAACACATTTATCGAATGCAAATAACGCCACCGCTACACTTAACTTTATGTTGACAGCTACATGTGTATGTGAATAACTTTATTAAGTTCCTGCAGCTTTCCGGGCTGGGTTCCCGCCTAGGAGCCGGCCGAGAGACCATGTCTCTCAGCAGCTTCCTTGGCCTGCTGGATCGTCAGGAGTTGATTGTCTAGTCCTGAGCTGAGCAGCGCGGCCCGCCAACGCACCCGAAGGTCCTCATTGGAGGACGCGTCCCTAGTTTCTCCCTAAAAGTAAAGAAACGACGTGGGCCACGGCTCTCCAAGTCAGGCCACCTAAAAATCGGTGCTAAGCTGGTAACGCAAAATGGCGAAAACATCAAATAACCTACGTAAGCTATAGTAAAAAAAAGACGCTCCAATTCTTCAAACAGAGAAAAAACATCGACAGAGACCAATTACGCGCAGTACATAAAGAATGCTATCGATTGAATAAACTGCTTGTTTTCTTTGTATTAATGTGTGCATTGAGGAAGGGAAAAACAGAGACTGCAACGCATTGTCATAGGTGAGTGTCGAGGAAGTATAGTTACAATTAGAACTTCAGGGATCATCAACCCCATGCGACAAACGAAGGGGCAGACATCCCAAGAGACGTTCTCCGCGAATCGGCGGTGCGCTCTTACACAGATTTTATGCATTAATATAAATTTAGCGCACGCTGTGCGCTCTTTCTGCAGTGCAATGTTGTAACCGTACGCTTACCTAGCTATATGTGCGCGCTGCGATGAACGTTTTAACTGAACGACGCGGCATACCCAACAGACAAGATACAAAAAAAAATATACGCGGAATCTCCTTCAGGATCTCCAATGTTCAATTCCAATGGCGGAGTCGGAGCAATGTCAAGAGCGAAAGTTGTGCTACGACGTCTCCCAAGGTCATTCATCGCGTCGCAGTGACCAGGAGCGATGGAGCACAAGTGTGGCTAGCGTGACGTCACGCCACGCGATCCGCTGCGGAGAGGCGTCGCCGCTGCTCTTACTCAGAGCCTCGCCGCTGCGGTACTACGTTACTAGGAGAAGGTAAACCACTAAAAGGCGCTCTCATGTTCCTCTTCGTGCATTTCTGCAATTCCCAGCTGCCGTCGTGACGTCACCTGTCCGATTAGGTGATGGCACGGGCCACAGACGCTGTCGAGTAGGCGGACAAGAACCTGTTTGTCTGCTAGCAAGTGCGCGCAATCCCTGCTCGTTTTCATCGCAAGGTGAAGAGGTGGAGAACTCGGAGAGGTGTAGAGACAAGGCGACAAATGCAGCGTAGCGAAACGAGAAAGGGCGCGTTTTGGTTATCGAACGCGTAGTTTCGCTGTCGTTCAGTCGTTCAGTTTTCGCAACTTTGACGTGCCGTGGCACCGCATAGCGGTGGCCGCTGGAAGCTCTGTTGAGATTACTGAAATGCCGTACCTGCTTGAGGCCGCAAATGTTGTCGCTTTTTTCGTCTTGTCTGTGGTCGTTTCGCGACGTTGTGAGCAGTCTCGACATTGGTGTGACACTTTGAGTTCCTCATTTGAGCGCAAAGTAAACAAAACAAAAAAGGCCACGGATTATGCGGCGTGCGTCAAAGCACGCATCGTGAAGTGGTTGTCAAAGTAAGCTTCCTCTACAGATTAACGACTCAAAAAAAGGCGTGAGTCGTTCAAGGGTTTAAACCTCGCAAGTGAATAACGAGATCCACGAACGTATGCCGCACCTATTTTGTACCGAGTACCTAATTTTCAGGTAACAACATCTGATATCACACTCTCGCGCTTCGTTGAACCGCCCGATACGGTCGCCGTCCAAACAGCACCAGAACTACTTAGAAATGCGTTCCGTCTGTGAAATATAATAAAAGGTGCGGTTTTAAAACGGCCGTCACATTATTCCGCGTCAGAAACGCCTGCAAATACCGCTGTGACCTTCACATCCCAAGAACGTGCGGTTTCACTGAGCTTTTCTTGGCTTTCATTTGGTCATGGCACTGTTTCTGTTGTGCTTTCCCAGTGACGTGCGTGTTATTTCCTCCACGCAGAATGGTAAGCGGCACGTTAATTCTTATAACTGACGATTGTGCCTGATCGCTGGCTTCATCCGCTGTTTGGCGGCGTCTTGAAGTCTTTCACTGCTTTTTTTTATTAAGTAAGCGTAATAAAATCACATTGCCAGTAATCGAATGTCTCAAGCGGTTTCGTTTTGCGGTCGCAAAGAACAAACTTCTTTTTTCTTTTTTTCAAGTTGCTCCACCATGTACTGCCGCGGCCACGGCTGTGTAGAGCGCGCTAGCGACCGGTTTTTGCGCTGCGGGGCCACACCTTGAGGCAGTTTCGGGCTCTGACGTGGTCAGCCTGACCACTAGGCCGCACATGCTCTTGACACACCACGTCAGAGCTGGAAACTGCCT
Organism: Rhipicephalus sanguineus; assembly: GCF_013339695.2. Taxonomy (NCBI): domain Eukaryota; kingdom Metazoa; phylum Arthropoda; class Arachnida; order Ixodida; family Ixodidae; genus Rhipicephalus; species Rhipicephalus sanguineus. The sequence continues at coordinate 88,351,309 of NC_051186.1, forward strand.
CAAGGTGTCGCCCCGCAGAGAAAAAACCGGCTGCTTGCGTGCTCTACACAGACGTGGCTGCGGCTGTACTTTGAGTGAGCTGCACAGGCTACGCGGCCGAATGCAATGCAAGCAAAAATACGATAAAGCGTGTCTCCAAAAGTTTTTCTGATAATACCGAGAAAGATTGCGCGTGACAATTTCATTCTTTGTGACAAGCTTCCATTGTAATATTGGCCTCGCAACGCGGCAGGCGTTGCAATGCGCGGCAAGCGCTTCCAGCAACCCGACGGGAATGTTTGCGCATTTTTATTCCTGATGTGGTTGGATTCGCGTGCCAGAGATTCCGTCAGACATAAACCTTCCCGCTACTCTGGTTGCAGGAAAACAACATAGGTCGGATTAAGACTGAAGTGCACAGCACTGCACTCTTCTCCAAACGTGCACGCTCCTGTACCGTCTGCAAAGTTGTGATAATCTTAACGACAGCCATGTTGGATGTACAGAGGCGCCGCTCATAGGCAGTGAAAGATGCGACTAGGCTCGTCCACCACTGCAGCGCCACAATATCGACATGTGGCTGGTTTAGTCTCTAAGACTCGATTGTTCTAGTCGTTGTGAAACACCCAAGAGTGAAACAAAGTCTGGTGATCAAAACAACAAGATAACTTATTTATTTGAGACACCAGAGAAAAGGGAATGTCCACGCAGCTCAAAAGATTCGCTGGCGGCTTTCTTATAGTGCACCGGGATCTCTTCCTTTCACCACAATCAAACACACAAAAACAACCGCTGACATTGGTGACGTGTCCGCCGTTTTATGGTCCGAGTTCGGAATGGAGCACAGTAACATGGTATCAGTAAGCAGCACTTTGAATGTTTGAAGGCCACGAACACGGGGGCCGTATGCTAAGATGCATCATCCATCCGAGAACTCAAAGCGACACAAAATGTCATCCGCGACACACTCCCCGCCGCAATGACGAATTCATCTTCCAGGTTTAAATGCGCATTTGAGTCACGTGAGAGGCCAAGCCCTCAGGAGCCTAGAACGCATACTGGTAAGCGTGAGCGCACCTTTAAAAAATAATTACATTACCAAACAAACCACACCATCACCCTTGGATCTACCGAAATGATCGGAATGTGGAGCTCCCAAATTTATGTTTCTTAAAAATTGTCAGAACGTTTGTTCTGAACATCAAACAACTAAAAGTCACTAAGCACCAAGAAGAGCTCCAGAAAATCACTGCGGGACCAACGATTTTCATAAAAGCACCATCAGAACAAAACAGCCCGCACTGATCCCCGAAATGCCCCTGTGAGAGCAAAATACTTGTCGAAAAAAAAGGAAAAAGAAAAGGTACGCATGCGCCCTTGGTGACGCGCTCGCCTGTATCGCCTTTATTCTGCCGTGTTTGTGAACTTTGCAGCGCTGCCTTCAAAATCCGTTATGGCAGCCTCGGGGCCTCGGTTTTTCGTTGGGTTTGTGTGCTCTGTGGATTCGTGCGACAGTGCAGGTCACCGTCAAGATTGCACGTTTTTTGTGGGTTTTCATCGCTACAAAAGGTATGTACGACCATCTCGACGCGACGAAGTTGCAATCGGATATTTGTGTTGTGCGTGAAAATTGCGTAAGTGCAATACTGCTTGCGAGCGCAAAGTTGCACGTTCACCGCTGCTGCTGTCCTTGTTTCCTTTCGACTGCGATAAGTCGGAAGGAAACACGGGCGCAACGAAAAGCTAACATAAAAAAAAAACGTTTGAGATGACTCGTGACATAATTCGCTTGTTCGAGACCGTAGCAATAGAAATAATGTCTTGCCTTGAGCTTTGTTCCGGAACTAGACATCTTTTCCACACGTGCTAAGAAGATTTTTCTGGAATCTCGTTTGCTTTTCGCGTGCGAGAAAGCTTTTAAACTACTATTACATACACTAAGGCGTGTCGTATGAGAATGTAAACGGGAAAAAATATAACGGCGGCTTTCATATCTTACTTTCTGCTTACCCTTATGTGCGAATGTGATTGATATTGGCGACTTCATGTTCGGACTAAAAATACGGGAATGCTTCCCCCGCATATTATTAAAATCGCATAGCGCATGAAAGTTGTTCCACTTGACCATTCCTTTTTCTCATTTTATGCTCACCCACTACGCTCAGCGCTTGACGTCGAGTTGGCACGATGCGCTCGCAGCAGGCTGATAATTCGTAGCCTATATACGTCCACTGCCACGAAGCGAAGTGCATGTTCGCGGTGCTCTTATACTTTGCCTTTCGAGCAGCGCGCACATGCTCAATGAGGGTTATCGTGTGCAATGTGAATAGCCGCAGCCAAGGTTAGTAGCGCTAACGTACAGTAAGCGGTGTACTCCGCTTCATTTGTAGCCTACAAGCGCAAGAAACCAAGAGTGACAGAGAGTGACAGCAAACGAAAGTGACATCGAAAGATGGTGCTTGAACTTACCGTTATCTTCCTTCTAAATGTGTGGCGTCGCGCATCACGTACTTCTAATTATCAACCGATAGGCCATAAAAAACGTTTTCACTATTCCAAGTGGCGCAGCAGTGCCCTGCTTGCATTTCCCATACATGTTTGTTGCAGCATGCATGCGTTCACTGCCGCCTTTGATTAGGCAAGGCTGCCGCAGCAGCAACAGCTCAAGAGAGCAGGCAGGAATAGTTATGTTGCTTTAACAGAGGTACACGTTGATGGAACTGAAGCTGGCGAAGCTGTTTTGATTGAAGGGCAGATTGCATGTGTAAGTGAGGAGTAATACATCTAAATGGCCCCTAAACAACCTTAGAAGACACAAAGTACGAGCAAATTATTAAATGCGAAGCGTTTCTTAGCGAACCTCAGGCACTTTGGGCGTTTCTATCAACGTATCTATATATCTATCTAGCCGCTTACGTCTGGGCGCTCTCCTGGTCGCCTCCTTAACTTTTAATATACCAAAATTAGCATAACAACGGATCAGTGTATGGTGAACGCGATTCACTGGTCATGGCATGAATTACGCAAAATACCTGCCGCGTACGTCATGAAATCATTTCTCTCAGTCCCGTGTGGCACATACCCGCCTACCAGGGTTTGTTATGCGAGTAGGTGCCACAGGTGATACAAAGTGTCAACCGACACAGTAAACGCGAACACACACATTGACACGCAAGGAAAGTGATAATAATAATAATTGTTGGGGCTTTAATTTTGACCATTCGGTATTCTTTAGGTGCACCGAGATCGCACAGTACACAGGCATCTAGCATTTCGCATCCATCGAAATGTGACCCCCGCGGCCGGGATCGAACCCGCGGCCGGGATCGAACCCGCGACCTTCAGGTCAGCAGCCGAGCGCCGTAACCGCTACACCACCGTGGCGGACACAATGAAAATGAGGAAGCTGAGACAGAACACCCCTGGAAAACGCTCAACTACCATGCACTCGTTCACGTGGTCCGCAACGTGGACCACTTCGATTACGCAAATACCGGGGTCAATGCTTCCTACAATAAATCTGCCGAGAGAACCAGGCCTCTCATCATCACCGGTGACTTCAACATTGATTTATCAAGACGCAACAATGCCTGGTCTTTATACTGCGTGAAAGACGCCTTGAATGTGGACAGGGCATCAAGAGACCTCGCTGCCACGTGCAGGACAGGAGGCGTCATAGATCATTTCATCGTGAGAGCCATCCAGGATTTCCACCAGCTGTGCTATACCTCGCACTTCACTACACTTAGACCCCTCGTAGCCGCGATCATGAACGAACTCGATTACGATTAACAAGTCCGTTCCAGCTGCTGGTGCTTACTGATCACGGTGATGATGACCTTGTTAAAGAACTGTCAAGAACCCCTTCTACACAAACACACGGGTTCGTTAAACGTGCGTGCGTTCCCGTCATAACAGATAAGTATAAGCACAGCAACTGTAACGCAACTGTATTAACTGCAACTGTGACTGTAACGTACGTGCAGTGCGCCTGCGTGCGCCACTCGGCTTTATAACGAGGAAAACTCGGTGTATAACGAGGAAAACTTTGCTGAATGAAGCTTAGTTGCCAGTAACGCCTGTCTTGTGCATTTGTGTATCTTCTATGCGCTGTTCGGATTCGTGCTATCCAGTATTGAAGAATATAAGCACTTCATATCAGCTTACCGCGTCTGTTGTTGGTAACACTCATGTTGCTGTTGCCATCGTTACGCAACTGTAAACAACTGGTTATACAGGGTGTTTCAAGAAATGTGTCCAACCTTCTCAAAAAATCAGGAAAATGCGAGATTTAATTGCTGCTTCAGAATTGGTTTTTCTGTAGTAGCAGGGATATTAAGATGGTTAAAGAAATTATTTGGGACTGTAATTAAAAAAAGTTAATATAAATAACTTTTTAATTAGTCGAGTTAGATGATCGTGTCAAATGGCAGAATTGAAGTTCTTCATGCCAGAAACGCAACCCAACTTTGAGATTTCGAAAAAGTGGCATCTAGTATTAATTACGAAGTAATGAATTTCAACCAAACTCAATGGCGAAACCTAAACAGAAACATGGAAGAACGCAACTGCCATGTTCTTCTGAGACGTCCAAAATGAGTGAATGACTTTTTCTGTAGCGCTAGGCATCTTAAGATGGTTAGAGACACGACTTGAGACAGTAATTAAGAAAGCTGAATTAATTAACTTTTTGATTCGTGGAGTAAGGTGAGTGTGTCAATTTGGGGAATTGAAGTTCTTCGTGCCAGAAGCCCATCCTAACATTGAGATTTCGAAAAAGCGGCCTCTAGTAATAATTACGAAGTAATGAAATTCAACCGAATTCGATGGCTTTCGCTATTGAAAGTCGTTGTAATTCGTTTAATTTCATTACGCCACAACAATTACTAGACGAAGCTTTTTCGAAATCTCAAAGGTCGGATGGGTGCCTCGCATCAAGAACTTCAATCCTCGAATTTGACACAATCACCTAACTCCAATAATTAAAAAAGTTCACTATTGTAACTTTCTTAATTACTGCCCTAAATGATGCCCTTAACTACCTTAACATTCTTGCCGCCACAGAAAAAGCAATTCTGAAAGCCCCGAGCAAATATCGCATTTTCCAGATTTTTTGAGGAGGTTGGACACATTTCTTGAAACACCTTGTATAATACATATGCGACTCTTCAGCATAAGAGTGTGTTTATACGACTTTCACATTTTTCTAGCGTCATTCTGTAACTCTTCGCACAACATGAAAAATTATGCCCTGTCCCCATCCCGCGCATGCTTCGCATAACATCGATTCCCACGGTACGTGGGATCCGCCGAATTTTTTTGGTTTGTTTGTTTGTTTGTTTATGTTGGGTTTTATGGCGCAAAAGCTACTAAGGCTATGCTGCGCCAAACACACGGTGATAAGAAAGGAAAAAAGCTATAGTGAAAGTACACTATGATCTATGTGCTTGGAGATGACAAATGGGATATGATGAATGGTGTAACGTGGCTGTAGAGAGGCCTAAAATTACTCGCTGCATAAACGCGTAAAATATATATATACTCTAAAATTATGGGCGCGATGCGTGGGATTGTCAATGTATATGAAAGGTGCACGAGGTTATCATGGTGAAACTGTAACGGCGTTTACGTAGCACTATTGCTCTGCCCGTGTCCTTATATCCAAGGGCCGGGAGGCCAGTGCCTGATTTAAAAATACCTGCCGCAGCAAGGGTCTCTCTGGCGAGGCCGTGCTGCAGGTTGCATTAGTTAGACTGCTATTATGGTGAAGGTGGCACAGTCTATCATAATTACAGTTTGTTTAATAATTCTGCTTCCTCTAAGGTGATCACATTAGCCAAGGGTATTAAAGGCTCATCATCAAGGAGAAGCATCGGGTGAAATGGAATGGTTAACTTGTAAAACGTATGCAAATGTTTTTGTTAGTTAAATTGGGTTTAATGGCGCAAAAGCAACTGAGGCTAAGCTGCGCCAGACACAGGGTGTTTTGTAGTAGTCAGGACATTATATGTAATTCTAAAGCCTATGTAAGAAGCCGCTGTCTTTTAGGAAATCGATGACATTTGACAGGGGAACCAGTGCATCATCTCCTAGAATTAGACTCGGGTGCATAGGTATCTGATGTTTGTATAGTTCTCTGAAGTACTTTTTTCTTTCTGTTTCGCCATATGGGCACGTGATAAGGATATGTACAACTGTTAATGGCTGCTGGCATTTTTCACATTGCGGCATGTCTTCCTTTCTAAGCAAAAAGTTGTGTGTGAGGTGAGTGTGCCCAATTCGAAGTCTGCATAGAATAACCTCAATGAACCGTTGTTGATGATGGCACGTCTTCCATTCGCCTATTGTGGGCTTCACCAGATGAAGCTTATTAGTTGTACAGGAGTCCCACTGTTGCTGCCAGTTTGATAACACCGCTAAGCGGATAGCACGCTGGCTATCTTTGTAGGGAATATTTATGTTTTTAATGGCTTTTTGTGCTGCTAGAGATGCACATTCGTCTGCCTTTTCATTGCCTGGGATCCCTACGTGACTTGGGACCCAGCAAAAACGGATGGTCACGCCAATACTGTTTAAAACAATCATGTTTAAAATATCACCAATTAACGGTTCACACTCAGATTTTAGATTTAGCGCCTGTAGTGCACTTAATGAATCAGTGTATATGACTGCTTTTTTGTGTTTACCTGTGATGATTTTTTGCACTGCTTCCCGTAGGGCGTAGACTTCGGCGCTGAAAATGGACATGATATGAGGCACTCTAACGCTGATAGCGCTTTCCTCCATCACAACTCCGACTCCGACGTGGTTTTTAGTTTTCGAGCCATCCGTGTATACCTCGGTATAATCTTTGTATTTATCCTGAAGTGCGCGGAATTCCTGAGTTAGGTGCTCTTGTGCGGTGTCTTTTTTCTTCAGGCGAGCCAGTGAAAGATCACAAAGCTGCGTCACATCGGACCACGGCGGTAGCCTCGGCGGTTTCTTGGCGATATTTAGAGCATCATTAGAAATGTCATATGCGTGGCAGTGCTCTTCGAAACGTAGAATGAGTGGTTTGATGGAGTGTGGTCTGTTAGAGTAGTGTAAGCGTGAGTAGCAATTCGTGGTAATGTCATGGCATATGTGTTGAGGTAGTGACCTGATTCTTAAAACATATGAGACGGTTAAAAATACTCGACGGTGGCTTAGCGGAGGTTCATTGCAGTCTACGTATAAACTCTGCACAGGGGATGTTCTATAGGCGCCATTGGATAGACGCAGACCGAGATTGTGTACGGGGTCCAGGCGCCGAATGTATGACTCTCTTGCCGAGCCGTAAACAACGCACCCGTAATCTAGAATGCTGCGTACTACCGAACGATAAATCCTCAGTAGGCATATCCGATCGGAACCCCAGTGCTTATGCGATAAGACTTTCAATATATTAAGCGCTTTGTGTGCCTTGATTTTTAGTGCATTTATGTGAGCCACAAAATTCAGTTTTTTGTCGAATGTGACGCCTAGGAATTTGTGTTCATGTTTTATCGTAATTGCAATGCTGTTTAATGTCATAACTGGGTCAGGGTGTAATCCTCTTTTTAGCGTAAACAGAACAGCGACAGTTTTCTGTGATGAGAATCGGAAACCATTTTTGTCCGCCCAGAGCACCAGTTTATTTATGGTAACTTGGAGTTGCCTCTCACAGGTTGATAGGCTCGACGCACGGGAAGCGATTTGGAGGTCGTCAACATATAGAGAATACATAACTGTGGGTGGTATGACCTTGTTAATAGTATTCATTTTAACTATAAATAGAGTTGTGCTAAGAATGCAGCCTTGAGGTACGCCGTTTTCCTGGACAAATGTGCGTGAAAGTACAGTCCCCAACCGCACCTGAAATGTTCTGTTAGTCATGAAATCGGATAGGCAGTTCAGCATTTTACCTCGAATGCCCAGGTTAGCGAGGTCTTGAAGAATACCGAATCTCCACGTGGTATCATAGGCCTTCTCCAGGTCGAAAAAAACCGCGAGACAGTGTTGCTTGTATCGAAATGCCTCTCGTATTTCATGCTCTAATCTGACAAGATGATCAGTAGTTGAACAGCCTTTTCTATATCCACATTGATGTTTGTTTATCAGATCTCTTGAGTATAGGATGAAAGACAATCTGCAGTTTATGATGCTCTCATATGTTTTTGCCAAGCAGCTGGTTATGGCAATCGGCCTGTAGCTGCTCGGCGATGTAGGGGGTTTACCAGCTTTTAGAAAGGGAACTACTATTGCATTTTTCCATCGTTCTGGCATTTTTCCAGATTGCCATATCATGTTGAAAAATGTCAGTAAAGCTTCTTTGGATATTTCGGAGAGATGTGCTAGCATGGAATAGTGTATGCGATCAGGTCCCACAGCCGTTTTTTTGCCATTTGATAGCACGATCTTTAGTTCCTGTAATGTTAGGGGTTTATTGTAAGCCTCATGTGAAGTACCAGTGAGAGGCAGTTTCTGCTTCTCTGCCGACTGTTTGTATTTCAGGAATGTATCCGAGTAGTTGGCTGAGCTGGAGATGTTGTAAAAGTGTTGTCCTAAGATGTCTGCCTGCTCTTGTATTGTTGTTTGGGTGTCCGGACTTGTAAGAATGGGTATGGTATAGGATGAATAGTCGCCTCCGAACTTTCTCAGCTGCTCCCATATTATTTTAGATGTGACTGTGCTATTGATAGAGGATATGTATTCCTGCCATGATGTTTTTTCGGCCTGCCTCCGGATATATCGGGCTTTGGCTTTAGCCTGCTTAAAGTTCAGAAGGTTGCTGTAAGTGGGGTACCTCCTCAGGATGCCCCAGGCTTTATTTTGTAGTTTCTTTGACTCGCTACATTCCCTTGTCCACCAGGCATTTCGCTTTTTTCGGACATGACCTGATGATCGCGGTACTGCTATTTCTGCGGCTGCTATTATGATTTCTGTGATTTTATCATTTGTGTCATCAATGCTCATTTCTGGCGAAAAGATGTCTTCTAGTTTTGCAATCTCCTGAAATAGGGGCCAGTTTGCAAGATTGATCAGCCAACGGCGTGGTTTCGAGGTGAGGGTGGGGAGTGTCGATGGCAATTTTATGATTGCCGGTAAATGATCGCTACCATATGAAGATTCCAGGACTTCCCATTTAAAATCGTTAAAAATTGATGGCGAGCAAAATGCTAAATCGAGGCAACTAAACTTGCGAGTACTCGATGAAAAGTATGTTGGTGTGCCAGAGTTTAAAAGACATATGCTGTTTGACAAAATAAAGTCTTCAATTATTTGTCCTTTTTGGTCTGTTTTCTCACTGCCCCATAGCGTACAGTGAGCGTTAAAATCCCCTGCTAAGACAAATGGTTCTGGTAGTTGCGCTGTTAGATCCTCGAGTTCTCGCACAGTTATATGATCGTGCGGGGGAATATAAATAGAGCAGATGGACAGGGTTTTGTGTGCGATAATCCTAACTGCTACAGCCTCCAAAGAGGTGTTTAATGTGATGGCTCGGGTGGGAAAACCGCTTTTTACTGCGATGGCGACTCCTCCCGATAGTCGGTTGGCATGTTCGCGGTCTTTTCGAAATACGCTAAAACCTTTCAGGAAATTAGTGTTTTTTGGACCCACATTTGTTTCCTGGAGACAGAATGCTACAGGTGAATATGTATTCATAATGTGCCTAATGTCACCTAGATTGTGGATGAGGCCTCTACAATTCCATTGTGTGATAAAAGCCATAGTGATGAAAATAGGAAAAAACTAAAGCGATCAGGTTTAGATGAGCAGTTGGTGTCAATATATAAAGGTGACCTGTGTTGGTGACATGTTTATTGCTAGCGAGATCGGTAACCATTTAGGTTACCGGTCCCTTTTTTTGTGTGTTCAGGATGATTTTTTCTTTTTTAGTGCGCTCCGAAGAACGCTGGTCTTTCGGCGTCGATGACGCCATGGTTTTTCCGTCGACCTCCATAGCCTTCTCAGAGGCACTGGAGGATCGAGGGCTTGGCCCGGAGACGCGCGTCTCGGGCCTTGGTGTCCGGTTAAGTCGCGGGCCCTGTGCAGACAGCGTCTGTAGGCTCGCCTTTGATGATGATGGAGCAGCACTGGCTGCTACCACCACGGGGGCAGGTGGAGCTGCTACGGGCCCACGGGTGGTGACCGCTGCATGCTCCTGAAGTTGTGGTGCTGCCCCCTGCCGCACCACGCTGGCAAAACTTCTCTGAGGCAAGACTCCAAGCCTCTTCCTTGCATCAAAAAATGAAATTTTCTCTTTCACAGTCAGGGCAATTACGTCTTTTTCTCTTTTCCAAAAAGGGCATGATCTAGAATAGGCTGGATGGTCGCCTTTGCAGTTCACGCAGCAGGGAGATTCCTGACACTTATCAGCTGAGTGGCCATTGGCGCTGCACTTGGCGCATGCCTCCTTGCCTCTACATGATTGTGATGCATGGCCGAACCTTTGGCACTTGAAGCAGCGCCTCGGGTTCGGTATGTATGGTCTGACATTGATCTTAAGATATCCTGCGTCCAGAGAGCTGGGGAGAGTGCTTGTTCCAAATCTTAGGATGATGTGTTTAGTTGGGAGTTGTTCATTGTTTCGTCTCATTGTTATTCTTTGAACCTTTATGACATTTTGGTTTTGGAAACCCTCAAGGAGTTCCTCGTCACTGAGGTTCAGGAAGTCTTCTTCGGAGATAACGCCCCTACAGGTGTTCAGCGAACGATGGGCGGTAATGGTGATATCAGTGTTGCCGATGCTGACTAGATCGTATAGCTTTTCTATTTGTTCTTTCTTTTTCAGTTCAATTAGAAGATCTCCGCTGCTCATTTTGGATGCTTTGTATTCTTTACCAATAGCTTCTCCAAGAGATTTCGCCACCAGGAATGGGGACAGTTTACGCATGCTTGATGTTCCTTCGCTGTGCAAGACGTGGAAACGAGGAAAGTTGTCATAGTTGGTACGGAGTTCAAAGTGTAAAGGTGCTTCGGTGCGACCTCTTTTTACAGGCCGATCTGGAAGATGAGGGAAAGCGTCTGCCATAGGATGGTTTCGAAATTCGGCGACGGTGGTAGCCACCCACCACCGAGCCCAACATGGGGGCGCTACAGGTTTCGAGAACCTGCAGACGCCAGCTATACACCGTCGCTATAACCAAATATTCATACCCAAGACTGGATATGATACACAAGGTTAACCCTCGCCGCCTGGAAAATTGGAAGTGAATAGAAGAGAGGAGAGGACAGGAAAGATTAAAAAGTAATAGAGAAAGACGAAGATGTGGGGAGAGAAAGAGATAGGAAAAGGCGACTGCCGATTTCCCCTGGGTGGGTCAGCCCAGGGGTGCCGTCTACGTGAAGCCGGGGCCAAAGGGGTGTGTTGCCTCTGCCGGGGGGCCTTAAAGGTCCAATCACCCGGCGTCGGCTCAACCCCCAGGATCCCCTTTTCCCCGGACACGGCAAAGCCACGCACGGCTAGGCGTGGGAGGGGGTCGAAACCCCCCCGTTAGCTCGGGTCCGTGGTGTCGCTACACACCAAACGCCTGCTTGCGCAGACGCCCCTGCGGGGGAAAATGTTTTTGTCTGAGCGTTTCCAGATGTGGACAAGTTATTAAAGCGTGTATTACTGTTAGTTCCTCGTGACATTTACTGCATGTTGGTGGTTCTTCGTCTCTCAGCAGATAGTTTTGTGTGACGTGTGTATGGCCTATTCGTAGTCGGCGCAGGACCACTTCAATAAAACGTTCTTGGTGAAAACACGTCTTCCATTCACCAAGGACAGGTTTAATTAGATGAAGCTTCTTGTTCTGTTGTGATTTCCATTGATGCTGCCAATGTGAGGTGATGGCGCGGCGAACTGCATGAATCCCATTCCTAACAGGTATGTTGATCTTTGAGTGATGCATGTGTTTTGCCGTTGCAGCTAATTGGTCCGCTCTTTCATTACCTGGAATACCAATGTGGCTCGGGACCCAACAGATGCGTATGGTGTGGTCTTCAGGCAGGTAAGAAAGGATATTGAGAATATCACCTGTAAGTGGCTCATACTGGGATTGAGGACTTAGGGCTCTGAGAGCACTTAAGGAGTCTGTAAAAATTACTGCTTTTTATGTTTTGAGCTAGTAATATTTCTTACTGCCATCAACAAGGCATAGCATTCAGCGGTGTAGACAGAGACGAACTGCGGCAGTCTGGCTACTTGCTCGTGTATTCCTCCTACAACGCTGCTTCCAACATACGCAGACGTCTTAGAACCATCCGTATAAAATTCTTTGTAAGTTTGGTACGTTTCTTGTAGCGTGAGGAATTCCTGCACTATATGTTCACGTGGGGTGTATTGTTTTTTTATGTGTTAGTGAAAAGTCAAGGTGTTTGGAGAAGTCATTCCAGGGAGCCAGTCTAGCTGGTCTTCTGGCAACGGAGAGTGCTTCATTAGGGAAATTTAGGGCGTGAAATTTGTCCTCAAATCTCAGTATTAATGGTCTAATGGCGTTTGGCTTATTCGTGTAGTGTAGTCGTTGGTCAGAGCATGTGATAATGTTGTAGCATATATGGTCTGGTGAAGAACGAACTATGAGGACATATGTACACATCAGTTGCGTTCTCCTGTACTCCAAAGATGGTTCGTTACTTTCAGAGTACAAGCTAGGAATGGGCGAGGTCCGGTAGGCACCTGTTGCTAGGCGTATCCCTTTGTTACGAACAGGGTCTAGGCGCTTGAGGTACGAGTCTCTTGCAGAACAATAGATAATGCTACCGTAGTCTAGTTTACTACGTACCAACGAACGATAGATGTGTAGGAGGCATTTACGGTCGGAGCCCCAGCGCTTTCGGGACAAGACTTTGAGGACATTAAGAGCTTTATTGGCTTTGACCTTCAGATGATTAATGTGTGAAAGAAAGTTAAGCTTCTTATCAAATACTACACCCAAAAACCTTTGTTCCTGTTTTACTGGCAATATTGTTTCGTTTAGTTTAAGGACGGGGTCTGGTTGCAAACCTCGTTTGTGAGAGAACGCCACGGCAACAGTCTTTTCCTCTGAAAAGCGGAAGCCGTTTTGTTAGCCCATTGGATTAGCCTGTTTAGTGCGATTTCAGTCTGTCGTTCACACGTCGCCATGTTAGCTGGCCGGCATGCTATCTGGAGATCATCGACGTAAAGTGAGTGCATAAGAGTGGATGGTATGACCTGGTTCACAGAGTTCATTTTGATGACAAAGAGGGCTGTGCTTAAGACACAGCCCTGAGGCACACCGTTTTGACAAGTGCGGCGAGTTGGGCGGGTTGGTAAAGATGCATAACTAGGGACGTTCAGCGCAATAACACGGAGCCACAAGAAAGAGACGCAGACAACACATGCGCTAACTTCAAACCACGTTTATTTGGGAACGCACATGCATATATATAAAACTCTAATCGCAGCAAGCTCATGCCGGCTGCAGTCCGATGTGGAAAGAAACCTCTGTGCTATTTCGTCACAGGGAGAGAGTAACCCGCGAAATAGCTGAGGCTTACGTTATCGAAAAACAAGGCTCGAAGTGCGTGAGCCAACCATCACTGCTCCTTCATCAAAAAGAATTTTCGTTTCTTAGCATGCCTTCGTAGGGCCGCACTCGACAGAATAAGGTTATTATTTTTGCGCAGCCGGCATGGTTGCGTCATTTCGCGTGCGTTCCGTATATTCGTCAGATGGGCGTGCGTGATGTGTTGTAATTTCGATTGTATAGTTGATTTACTGGGTTTTCTGTATGATTTGGCATTGCTGGATGACACGTGCGAGATTCCCTGTTTAGTTGATGACTTGTAGGCGTGTTCTTGATAAAACATCATGTTTCTTGTAGACCTATATTTGTAAGAGAGCGAGGCGTGAGCTTGCTGCGATTAGAGTTTTATATATATGCATGTGCGTTCCCAAATAAACGTGGTTTGAAGTTAGCGCATGTGTTGTCTGCGTCTCTTTCTTGTGGCTCCGTGTTATTGCGCTGAACGTCCCTAGTTATGCACACCGTTTTCCTGAGTAAATGGACGTGAAAGCGTTGAGCCTAAACGAACTTGAAACGTTCGGTCTGATAGAAAGTCCGACAAGCAGTTGAGCATCCGTCCGCGGATTCCTAGATCCGCCAGGTCTCGTAAGATGCCATATTTCCAAGTTGTATCATAAGCCTTTTCAAGATCGAAAAACACTGTTAAGCAGTGCTGGTTTTACAAAAAGGCTTCTCGAACTATGTGTTCAAGGCGAACGAGGTGGTCGGTAGTTGAGCATCCTTTCTTATAGCCACACTGATGGACATTTAATAAGTTATCGGTTTCGAGGACGTATGCTAGCCTAATGTTAATGATGCTCTCGTGGGATTTTGCTATGCAACTTGTGAGTGCTATGGGCCGGTAGCTGGTTGGTAAAGTAAGATCTTTTCCAGCTTTCAAAAAGGGAATGATGATAGCTTTCTTCCAATTTGTTGGCATTCTTCCAGTCTCCCAGATAACGTTAAAGAAGTGCAACAATGTCTTCACCGCTTCCTGGGACAGATGGGCGAGCATTTGGTAATGTATTCTGTCTGGACCGGGTGCTGTTTTCTTGCCCTGCGAAAGTACACTGTTCGTTTCCTGAAGGGTTAAGGGGGCATTGTATGGCTTGTCCTTAAAACCAGTTGTGGGAAGCTTTTCTTTTTCCATTGACTGTTTCTGTTTTAGGAAGGCTGTCGAATAGTTGGCTGAGCTCGAAATAGTGCAAAAGTGCAGTGCTAGTAAGTCTGCCTGTTCGTCTAAGGTTGTCTGCATACTAGGAGTTGAGAGAATGGGGATGGTATATGAACTATAGTTGCCGGTAAACTTGTGCACCTGATCCCACATTCTTTTAGATGTGATGGAGCTGTTTATAGATGAGACGTATTTCTTCCAGGACACTTTTTCAGCCTGCCTGCGGATAAATCTTGCCTTTGCCCTTGCCTTTCTAAATGATACGAGGTTGTCTTCTGTGGGGTATCTACGAAAAATGCCCCAGGCCTTATTTTGCACTTTCTTAGCCTGTGTGCACTCAATTGTCCACCAGGGTTTAAGTTTCTTATTTAAGACGCCGGAGAACTGTGGGATAGATTGTTCGGCTGCTGCGAGTATGCATGTAGTGATTGCCCCATTCATCTCATCGATGCTTAACCTTGAAGCACCTCTATTTCTAGGGCGGCTTTTTCTGTGAACAGCGCCCAGTCTGCAGGATGTAGTTTCCAACGAGGTGGTCTAGATGGAGTAGTAGGGAGGGTTTGTGTGAGTTTTATGACAGCAGGCAAGTGGTCACTGCCATAAACATTATCTATGACGCTCCATTTAAAATCACAAATTAGCGATGGCGAGCACAGTCCTATATCCAAGCAACTCGTAGCTCCTGTGCTTGGGGAGCAGTAGGTGACGCTACCAGTATTTAAAAGACATATGTCATTGCTGAGGGTAAAATCTTCGAGTATTTGTCCTCTGATGTCGGTTGTACTGCTTCCCCAGAGCGTTCCGTGCGCGTTAAAATCCCCTGCTATAACAAATGGTTCAGGCGGTTGGTCCAGGATGTGCTCTAAATCCTTAACAGTAAAATGCGTATGTGGAGGAATATAAACGGAACATATGGTGACAGTTTTATGAGCTAAAATAGTGACGGCCACGACCTCAATGTGACTGTTGACTGTAATCTCTCGTGCTGCGATGCCGCTTTTGACGATGATCGCCACACCGCCAGACAACCGGCTAGCGTGAACGCGGTCGTGCCGCACTACAGTGAACCCTTTAAGAAAGTTTGTGTGTTTTTCTCCTAGATTGGTCTCCTGCAAGCACATGGCCATTGGAGAAAATCTATTTAGCATATCTTTTATGTCATCTATGCTATGAAGGAGTCCTCTGCAATTCCAATGGAGAATAAAAGGCATCTTGAAAATAAGAGTTTTACATAAAAGGAAGTTAGAAGTGAATAAAAGATGTGGAAAGAGACAGGGCGTGCAAACACGGACACAAGAAAGAGATCAGGACACCACAAACGCCGACTAACAACTGAAGAGACGCACAACGGCTGAAAAGAAAGAAGGCACGAAAACTTATCTGCGCATGCCCATGCAACCGGCGAACCTATCAATCCGGCACGCGTGGCGGTCTACGTAGAAGATAACTGTTAAGGCATTTGAGTTCATCTTTATGCAAGTTAATCGACGGTTGGCTCACGCATGCGCTACCACTATTCTCGATATGCCATGCTTCAATCATCAGGCGCGTTTCTTCATTTCTATGCCGGTACAACACTGCGCATTCATCGAATTTTGGCGTGCACTTACAATCTCGATAATGTAAAGATAGATTAGAAGGTGAGCCTCCTGTTAGCGATCTCTTATGTTCTAACAATCTCTGGTTAATGCATCTGCCCGTCTGTCCTACGTAGAAGCGGCCGCAGCTGAAAGGGACCTTATACACCACACTCGTACGGCAATCAGTGAATTTGTTGGTGTGTTTTACGAAACAATTATCGGTCCGCTTCTTGTCTTTTACTCGCTCATTCTTCCTCTGCACAGCGGCACAAATCTTACCTAGCTTATTGGCAGCCGTGAAAACAACATTAACGCCGTATCTACTTCCTACTTTCTTTAGCCTGTGAGATATGCAATGGATGTACGGAATACCTACGACACGTTTCTTCCTATCGCTAAACGGCATCGCCATGTCTTGCCTTAAGTCAGCCCTAACCAAGTCATGTGAGCACAAAATGAGTGATAGCTTTAGCGCACAGGTTACGCGTCTTTTAGATGTAGGGTATCCTCGTGATGCAGTGGCCACGGTCGCTGAGCGTTTAAAGAAGTCTATTGTGTTAAGTCCGAGCATGGTTGCAGAAAGCGATAGGAAGAAACGTGTCGTAGGTATTCCGTACATTCATTGCATATCTCACAGGCTAAAGAAAGTAGGAAGTAGATACGGCGTTAATGTTGTTTTCACGGCTGCCAATAAGCTAGGTAAGATTTGTGCCGCTGTGCAGAGGAAGAATGAGCGAGTAAAAGACAAGAAGCGGACCGATAATTGTTTCGTAAAACACACCAACAAATTCACTGATTGCCGTACGAGTGTGGTGTATAAGGTCCCTTTCAGCTGCGGCCGCTTCTACGTAGGACAGACGGGCAGATGCATTAACCAGAGATTGTTAGAACATAAGAGATCGCTAACAGGAGGCTCACCTTCTAATCTATCTTTACATTGTCGAGATTGTAAGTGCACGCCAAAATTCGATGAATGCGCAGTGTTGTACCGGCATAGAAATGAAGAAACGCGCCTGATGATTGAAGCATGGCATATCGAGAATAGTGGTAGCGCATGCGTGAGCCAACCGTCGATTAACTTGCATAAAGATGAACTCAAATGCCTTAACAGTTATCTTCTACGTAGACCGCCACGCGTGCCGGATTGATAGGTTCGCCGGTTGCATGGGCATGCGCAGATAAGTTTTCGTGCCTTCTTTCTTTTCAGCCGTTGTGCGTCTCTTCAGTTGTTAGTCGGCGTTTGTGGTGTCCTGATCTCTTTCTTGTGTCCGTGTTTGCACGCCCTGTCTCTTTTTAGAATGAATACGTACCAACTAGCTCAGCTCTCTGTTATTCAAAGATGTGGAAGCTTGAGGTGACATGTCTGAAGATATTGTGGTTGTAACAAAAGGAACCATAACCTTTGAGGTTATGGAAATGCAAGTTTGTTTATTTTACAGGGCCTTTTTGAGGCCCTCTAATTAGGGTTTTGTCCTTTGTGGAGCGGTCGAGCGAAGCTCGCCGCTCCCTAGATATTGCCTGCAGCGACTGGCTCGCGGTATTGTCCATAGCCTCCGGGGAAGCGTTGGACAGTCGCTCTAACGAGCGTTCCGTGCGCCTTCTGGGCTTCGTCTCAGACGACGAAGCCTTCGACGCAACTGTTCCCGAGGTCGATGGGACCCCCACCGCTTGCCCCCTGCCCTGGCTCGGGCCAGTGCATGTCGAGGCCTCCGGTGTGGCCGTCTTGAGTGGGGGCAGAGCAGCCTTGGCTGCGTCCACCCTGGGGGCGAGTGACGGTCGCTCCAGTACGCTACGCGCAGCTTGGGCGGCCGCCTGGTGCCGTTGTGGTGCTGCCCCCTGTTGCACCACTTCGGCGAAAGATTTTCTAGGAAAGTATAGAGAAACACGATGCCTTGCTTCGCGGAAACTGATGTTGTGTTTGAATTTGATGGTGATAATTTCTTTTTCTTTCTTCCATGCTGTGCAGGATCTGGAATACGCCGCGTGGTCCCCATCGCAGTTTGCGCAGTGGACCTCGGCATTGCAGTCATCTTCTGTGGAGTGTCCCGTGGTACCGCACCGTGCAAAGGTAAGCTGCCCACGGCAACTCTGCGAAGCATGGCCGAATCATTGGCACTTGAAGCAGCGCCGCGGATTTGGAATATAGGGTCTTACAGGAAGTTTGAGATAGCCCGTTACTATTTCGTCGGGCAGTGTGCAAGAGTTGAACATTAGTATTATATGCCTAGTTGGAATTTCTTCGTTGTCTCTCCGCATTTTGATACGCTGTACCTGTATCACGTTCTCATCTTTCCAGCCCGCCAGGAGGTCGCTATCGGTGAGATCCATTAGGTCGTCGTCCGAGACGACACCTTTTACAGTGTTCATGGTTCGGTGGGCGGTGACGGTGATGGGTTTGTCCCCAAACGCTGTGAGGGTTTGTCAATTTCAGGAATTGTGTCTTGTCTTTTAACTCGACTAGAAGGTCCCCACTTGCCATCTTGGCGGCCTTGTAGCCACTTGCGATGGTCTCAGTGAGGCACTTCGAAACAAGAAACGGTGAAATGTTTCGCGCTTTCTTCTCTGTGCTTTCACAGTGTATGACATGATACTTTGGAAAAGAGTCTTCTTTCTTCGATAATAACTGAACGGTTGCATCGTTGCGCCCCCTTTTATGGGGACGATCTGCTGAGAAACTGTTATGTGAGCCCATGAATGAGTTGTGTGTTCGGTAACAATGCCAGCCACCCACCATCGAGCCCAACGAGGGGACACGACAGAGGCTGTGGTGTAGCACGCCCTGCCCTGCAGCTGTACATTATTACTATAGCCGAATGTGGTAGCCCGAGGTTGGAGGACCACACAGGGTTAACCCTCGCCGCTAGGAAGAATCGGAAGTAAATGGAAAAGAGAACTAGACAGGAAAGATTAAAAAGTAATAGAGGAAGACGAAGATGTGGGGAGAAAGAGATAGGAAAAGGCGACTGCCGATTTCCCCTGGGTGGGTCAGCCCAGGGGTGCCGTCTACGTGAAGCTGGGGCCAAAGGGGGTGTGTTGCGTCTGCCGGGAGGCCTTAAAGGTCCAATCACCCGGCGTCGGCTCAACCCCCAGGATCCCCTTTTCCCCGGACACGGCGAAGCCACGCACGGCTAGGCGTGGGAGGGGAACGCCCCCGTTAACTCACGTCCGTGGTGTCGCTACACACCAAACGCCTACTTGCGCAGACGCCCCTGCGGGGTGTGACAGCTCAAATAGTGGAAATAGTGTAAGAAATACTTCACTCTATGACGAATCAGATGCACCTAAAGTGTGAACTCAATGTACATAAATGTTGTGATGATGGAGGGCGCTCAATTTAATGGGTATTTACGAGAATATAGCGGCAGCTAACCAAGATGCCTGAATAGACCCTAGTGTGAGCATTTTAAGCACCCCTGTTGTTTTCATTTTCATCACTTCGGAGAGTATCACACTAGCTCATGTTTGAACAGCTCCGTAACGCGCGCACACACGAGCACACACACACAAACACACACACACACACAACAAGTTAAATTTCGCCATTGCCAAGTGCAACACCCATCCAAATTTATGTGAAGTTCGGCTGCAACGACATGCTATCGCATCGCGTAGGGAAATCCCGTGGGGTGCACAAAGGTTCCAAGTTCCTGTTTGTTTTCGCAGGTGGTCAAAGGGGGATGTATGGGCACAGGTGAGCGGGCCGTAGTGGGGGATGAGGAAAGTAAGCACGTATTCACAGGGCAGATGCGGTGGGTAGGGTGCAAAGGTAATTGTGGGTTTCTCGTGGTCATTCCAGCTGTGCCACCGTGTGCTGAAACTTCTGAGAATGAGGAAATGTAGGACACTTTGAAGGGACCAGACAGTTCTTGCTAGCACAGAAAGAATAGCAGTTTCCAAAGGTGTGTTTTGTAAAATTTCAATCCACAGAAACGTTTGTTCGTATTCAGTGCCAACATTGTGTGTGACATTTCACTGAGTTGGTTTGTCGCGTACACTTGCTACACACTTCAGTGCAGCAGATTTTCTTGGCAGGAAGGTTCAGCAGTATCACTGAACCTTTCTGATAGTCTGTCAATGACACAGCGAAACTACTCATCCAGAGTGACATTCAGTATGCTGTTTGACGAGATCATAAATATAAAGTTGCATAGGGTTATTCCCCTGCTTCTTCTGGAACTTTACAGTCTCCCTGTGCTCTTTATATCGGGGACACAGCCTGTCCAGGCTTAAAGTTTATGACGGAAGAAAATCCATATTAGCATGAGAAATACAGGTGTCTTTGTAAAATGTGACTTTGTGCCCCCTAGTTGCCATGTACCGTAACACTTAGCTTTTGATGACATGTTCCTGGTAAATAAGTCAGTAGACTGCAATCCTAAGTATATTTATAACGCTGACCTTAAATATGAGCACAAAGCAAAAATTGAATTTGTGTGCTGCCTCATGTGTGTTGACCACGCATGATTCAGTGATATTACTGCCCCATAGGGAGAGAACATTCCCTGGTGTCAGGTCTCAGCACAGCCAGAAGAAGTTAGAACTGTAGCATAGAGTAAGATTCTTAATAGACGGAGTTATCGGTAACTCAGAGTTGCAATGACCTTGAAATGGTTTTCCCTTTACTTATTTTCGAGCAGACAGGTTGCTTTCATAGGTCACCTTAATACTTCCAGGCCTGAAGATGCAACAGTGGAAAAGGATTTACACCAGATCCCAAGAGAGCTATGTCCTTCCCACAGCCCCCAAGGATATCCTCTATAATCTTTCAAAGGTGACGAAAAGGTCGGAAATCACACTAACCTTCCGTCGTCGCATTATCAAGTGGCTCAGTTTTGACCTTTTCCGTTCCACAATGTGAACATGTTGTGGGTTATAATTGTGCTCTGTGACAATATGCCCTGCCAAACTTATTGGTGTTGTGTAGTGGAGCTTTTAGGTTATGCGTAACTGTTACATTGGTTGCAAAAGTGACTTCTTTCTCCTCCTCTGTAAGTTTCCTACCCCCTTCCTCAGTACAAATTAGCCTACTGGGCTCAGCCCTGGTTAACGTTCTGCCTTCATTTCGTCCTTCTCTCCTCTCTTAATCATTTCACGAGAGTTCAACAGAGTGTCAATATGTAACAAGTATTTATTTATATGAAAAGACAACAGCAAATGTATAATTCTTATTGTTCCCGTGGGCTTGTCATAAAAAGATTTTTTTAGTAAAATATGCAGTCAAGAAGCAAAACAGTACAGTGAGTGAATAGACAGAATGTCTGAATAACGGCCCTGCTTCAAATTTTCAACAGAACAGTGAAATGAGAGCTTTCACACCCGCCACAAGGAGAGTGTTCATGGCGAGGCCATTATTATTCAAGAGGTGCATCCACAATGCGGCAGAAATAAATATTAAGAGAAGTTTAAGAGATAAATTTAATGCCTTAACAAAACATCTGAAAATAGCACAACTGAAGCTTGCCTGCATATGTGTAGGAGCATGTAACATGTGCAGTCATGTGCAACATGTGTGAGAAGCATTGATGTCACAGTCACGTCTAAACCATATATGGTATTGGGGATTAATATGCCTGTGAGCTTGCTGCCGAACGTTACCTGAGGAGTGGTGACAGCAACAACAGTGAAGATTATATGGGCACAATAGCATTTCCTCTTTTTAGAACGCGATCAAGAGTGTGGTGAAACGCACAAACAGAAAAGTTAGACCAAAGTCGCCATAAGCTGGATTGCATCTGATCCAGATTGCAATATGGAAGCTTAGCTCTGACATGAATATATATATATATATATATATATATATATATATATATATATATATATATATATATATATATATATATATATATATATATATGGTACTGTGGCAAACATGGCTAACACGTTATTTCCACCACTTGTTCCTTTTGGTTTCCTGTGCAGGTATCCAGGAAAGCTGTACGAGGAAGCTGCTCGGCAGCTTGTTTTTCATGATGTCTTGAAAGACTCACTCGGGTCTGGATATGTAAGTTTCAGATTCGCAATATTTATGTTTAGTTATCAGATGTTTACAGAAAACTTACTGTTGTGGCAATGTACAAGTGGTGACAAACGATTTGAAGCATTCATGCACCGAGGATCGTGGTATTTAGTCTGGATTTCTTAAGGTGCCAGCGATCACAATTCTTTAATTAAATAACAAAGTGCAACTGTGACACCTTTTTCAAAAGTATACAACCTTTTTACTTCATGATAAGTACCTAATATTGTGTATGAAGCATTAAGTATGACTAAGTTAGTGGTTCTGTCAAAGTAACTGTTGCCTGCATTTTCTGCAAAGCGTCTGTTTTTACTCAGAACCTAGGCCTGCAAACTTAAAACATATTGGTATACTTTACTGTGTTTTAACAGAAAGTCAAGAAAATAAACCTAGGTTTAAGAAATATTTGTTACACTTGTGTTAATTTTCTTGACTTTTGAAATAAACTAAGTGATCCGTCTCTTGATATCCTGTTTGTCAACATGCAGGATTCATCGCACCATGCCTTGAAATTCAAGTGCAAGTTCGAAAGGAAAAAGTTCCTGAGTGATGGGCAGGTGGCAGAAATGCGACAGAAATACGGCAAGCACAGTCCTCCATCATCATCTTCGGCAACGTCAGCAAAACGCCTATGCAGCGAAGTCAGTATATTTTGGATTTTAAGTGCGGAGCACTTTAGGGTGCTGGGCTGTCGTAGGCTGTGATTCTATGCTGTCGTCGTCACCTGGTGTAACGCAAGCAACTTTGGTTGGAGAATAAATAATAGTTATCTCAGTTTACTTACCCAACCAGACAGACTTCTGTCTAATGTTTACCTTCAAAACCAATATAGCATAGCAATCTGAGCGCGCGCTCGTGCAAAAGAGAAGTTTTGTTCCTCTTGTTTTTTGAGCGCCTTGATGAAGATATTGATGCTGGCAAAACGACATATAGCATAGCCAGCTGTAGCATATTGCGCACGCGCTTACGCCAAATAGAAGCCTTCTTCCTCTTGTTCTTCGAGTGCCTTGATGATGATATTAATGCTATACGATCACGTCAAGAGACAGCTGTGAAGTAACCAGTAAAAGTGTGTGTTGGAGACACATTTGTAACTTAACAGTTATAGAATGCCTTGTTTTGTTACAGGAACACCTGAGAAGTGTTGCATCAACTGAAGATGAGCAGAGTGTCGAGATGCACACAAAGTCCATGCAGCAGGAAATGAAATGTGCAACACCATCTATGGAGAAACCCATTGACTCAATGACCCGGACATTTCATGCTCGGCGACATTGGGTCAAAGAAGCGAGCCCATCAATGTATGAATTGCTGCAGCAGTATCCGGCACTTGAAAAGCCTAAGCTGGCAAGTTTCAGATGCTGTGTGTATCTCGCAGTATCAGTATTATTATGCTGTCCTGCATCTGTTATTTCAGATCTTTCATGAGTTCAAACTGCTTGGTGGCAAGTTACCAATGGAAACCCTTGTGGATGCAGCACAGAAGCATACTGACAAGATCTTAAACATGATAAAGAAGAAATGGAGCCAAAAACTTCACAGCTCCTTGGAATGGCTGAAGGCACAAGTGAGGACGGCAAAAAATGTACGAACACAAGGGCCTTTCCTGAACAAAATATATTTTGCTTGTTATACAACATTTTTATATTGCAGTGCTGACAACTCTTGCGTTCCTCACGGCACTTCCTCGCACCCTGAAAGAAAAATCATCGGCATTCCTCAAAGACACAGTAAGCCATTGTCAAAGCTCATAGCATCAATTCCACAGCGCTCCAGTTTTTAATACCATAACGTGACTGGGTCTGATTAACATTGTTTGAGGAGCCCTATGTCTCCCAGAAGGGCAGCAGCCACCACATAGGGAACATGAATGGTACTGGCTCTGCAGATTTTTTCCCTTTTCATGGATCTTTTAAGTGTGAAAGAGCATATTTGCACCTCCTGCAGTCATAACAAACATCAATTGTTGCACTATTACAGAATACTGCTTTATTACCTTGGTTATCGCATAGTTCTAAAGGAAATTTCTTACTTTCTCTCGTATTGTGCTTGTAACTTTGAACCTGCCCATCACTAGAACACAAAGCTTTCCCACATTTGGAAATTATTAACTATGTTGTACTGCTATGTTGTCCAGCCGGCAAAAACAAAATAGCACAGATGAAAAGAGACAAGCGAACGAGACAGTTGTCCCATCCTGTTTCTGTGTCCTTAGCCACATTGAAATAAAACTAAATGGCACTGGTTTGCGGTCAGAATAACAGTTTACTTTTGGAGCCTAAAATGTGGGTGATAATTCTTCTGGTTAGCCTCCCTGCCTTCCTCTTCTCTTTATCCCTCTCTCTTCCCATCTCTCCACCTTTATTGTAGTACTGGTACAAGAATAGCACCTAAGGTATCTTAGAACAATAAAACATGAGACATTTTGAAGCATGACATGAGAGATCAACCCACAAGGTGTGAAGTATCTGAATCTAATTACTTGCGAGGTTGTTCTAGCGTCAACTTGGAGTGTAGTAACGCATATAGAAACTAAGTGATTTTTATTCGTGGATGAAGTGTAATGCACAGAAAGGACCCAATGCGTACTGAGCCAAATAGGCGTAACATTGCACATGTAGTCATACCCACCTTTCCTGCAATATTTGCACCATACTGATCTCCCCCTCTGTGGAGTATACGTCTGGGATAGGTACTATTATCATGATTTCATGTGTACAGGTGTTTGGCATAATGTGGGAACAGTCTTGGAAGGGCTGTGCAAGTAAGCGCTTGAAGCTCGGCAGTAAATGGTATAATTGAGAAGGGAGGAGTATAATAACTGCTAATGTAAAGGGGAAGTTTATGTGTTGCAAAATATTCATGCATTACTTGTGCTGTCGTAAAATTTTACTAACCAGACCTCTCATATGAAGGGTCTACTGCATAGTTTCTTCAAAGTGGCCGCTGCAGAACCTAGTGATTCTGCAGGCCCAAGGGCGGTTTCAGCGGAGGGTTCAGGGGGCAGCAGCCCTCCTAAAATTGGTGCCTGCCTCCCCCCCCCCTTTGTCTCCTTAAGAGAAAGCATGTTCAAAACACACGGCACAAGTTTCACTCTGCCCTGCCCCCGTGAAGGAACCCACTTGTCGTGGGTGCCCCCCCCCCCCCCAATAAAAAAATCCTGGCACCGCCCCTGCACAGGCCTCTCCTCGGGGTTTCGCGAGCCGCTAATCAATTTTCCCTGTTTCCGCACTCGTCAAATCACGCACTAATGGTTCGCCTAGTCACTTGGCGAACCTCTATCTAAGGAACCTCCATTACTCACACCCGACTGTCAATAAGCACATCTTAGTGCTATAACAGAAACGTGTGAGCTGCGCAATAAGTTTATTGTTCTCCTAGGAGATCAATTTGTTAGTGCAAGGAAAGTGTGCTCACTTGCATGTCAGTGAATAAATTTTTATATACTCTTGCTAAAAAATTATTAGTATAAAATTATGGCAGTGATAAGTGGTGTGATCTATGGGTGTGGGATAAATGACGAGTGAGCATGGTATTTACAAGTGAGAGGAGGGATAACAGAACGAATGCCTCCTCAAGGCCTTTGAGCCCAAAGGCCGGGAGGCAGGTGCTTCCTTTGATAGAGTTACCGCAGCAGCAGCCTCAATCATGAGGCCGCACTACGGAGCGCCTGGAAAAATAACGTTGAAGTTATGGACATCCTTTAGAAGTTCGAAATGAGACTGATATTTAAAAAGTGGTTCTCTGCCAATGAACATACCGGGATGAAGTGGGAACTGCAGGTATATTGATGAAAAATGCTTTTTTCTGAGAGCGTCTAGTTCCGTGCATTGCAGTAGGGTGTGGAGTACAGTTAGTGGATCGCCACAGTGATCACACAGAGGTGGATCGCCTCCGGACAAAAGATATGAATGTGTACTATGTGCGTGGCCTATCCTCAGACTGCAAAGTGTAACTTCTGTGTAGCGTGACTTCGATAGCGGCGGCCAATTACCCAGATGCGGTTTGACAACGTGTAGTTTATTTCTTGTCTTCGTATCCCATGTGCTCTGCCAAAAGGCCCTGAGCTTTCTCTTGAGGAAGGGTTTTAAGTCTAGTGGGGGAATAGCTACGAGTGTATTGGGACTGTTTTCGTGGGCGGATACTGCTAGGTGATCCGCCAACACGTTGCCTAGAATCGCGCGGTGCCCTGGCACCCAGCACACTACAACATGTTGCTCGAGTGTGTATATAGTGCATAAAAGAGAGTACAGCAAGACAAGGACAGGGTTTTTGTGTTTTTCAGAGTTTTTAAAGCTTTTACCACGCTTAGGGAATCCGTGTATATCACTGCCTTTTGCAGATTTAATTGTTTTATGTGTTTAACGGCCGCAAGTATGGCGTAAGCTTCCGCGGTGAAGATACTTGAATTAGGGTGCAGAATACCAGAATCGGAAAAAGATGGGCCAACGTCTGCGTACGACACAGAAGTATCCGACTTTGAGGCGTCTGTAAAGAATTCTGGACAAGTGTATTTGTGCTGGAGTTCGAGGAAGTGTGTACGGATATGTGCAAGTGGCGCGTGCTTGGTAACTTCCACGAAGGAAACATCACAATCTATAAACTGCCACTGCCACGGCGCGAGATGTGGGGCGGGAGCCATTAGACAGTGTTCGAGAAGTGGCACACCCGTTTCTTCAGCTAGGCCCCTCACACGAAGTGAGTAGGGCTGTCTCATCGAAGGTCGGTTGTGAAAAAGTTCAGAAATGGACAAATCATTAATTGTAGTGTGTGAGGGGTGTTCATTGCTTGCGTTCACCTTGAGGAAATATACAAAAGATAGGTAAGATCATTGGAGGTGTAACGACCACTCATTCGATTCAACGTAAAGGATTTCTACGGGGCTAGTACGAAAGTCACCCGTAGAAAGACGAATGCCCAAATGGTGGACTGGGTCAAGCATCTTCAAAGCACTTGGTGTCGCAGAGTGATAGATTATCGCCCCGTAATCTAGGCGCGTGCGTACAACGCTTTTACAACGCTAGGCGCGTGCGTACAACCCCACATAGTGCGTGACAACACTTTTAGAATATTCATGGTTTTTATGCACTTGTTTTTTATGTACTTAATGTGTGGTATAAACGTAAGTTGTGTGTCTAGAATTAGCCCTAGGAACTTGTACTCTCTTTTTACCGACAAACGCTCACCATGTAGGTCAATGCCTGGATGGGGATGAAGGCCTCTCTTTCTGGAGAATAGGACGCAAGTGCTTTTGTGTGCACTCAGTGTAAACCCATTCTCGTCTGCCCATTTAGAGACCTTGTTCAAGCCCAGCTGGACCTGCCGCTCACACATTGAAAGGTTGCACGATTTATAACCGATCTCCACGTCGTCCACATATGTGCAATAAAACATGTTTCGTGGAATGCACAGACGTAGCGAATTCATTTTTATAATAAAAAGTGTGCAACTCAGGACACCACCTTGCGGCACTCCAGTTTCCTGGACAAATATTCTGGACAAGACATTACCCACTCGAACACGGAACGTGCGATTGGACAAGTAGCTTTCGATTATGGTCAACATCTTTCCTCGGACACCTAAGTGGGATAGGTCTCTTAATATTCCAAAGCGCCATGTGGTGTCGTAGGCCTTTTCCATATCGAGGAACACCGAAAGAAAGAATTGCTTGTGGACAAAAGCGTCGCGAAATTGTACCTCGATACGGATAAGGTGGTGAGAGGTAGATCTACCCTCTCGAAAACCGCACTGGTATGGGTCAAGTGATTTGTTTGCTTCGAGGAAATGTATAAGTCGGCGGTTTATCATCTTTTCAAAAAGTTTACACAGGCAGCTTGTTAGTGCGATGGGCCTGTAGCTCGTAACTGAGGATGGGTCCCTGCGCTTTTTTAGAATTGGAATAATAATGGCTTCCTTCCAGGCCGAGGGGATCTTGCCGGAAAACCAAACCGCATTATACAGGGAAAGGAGGGCTTTTTCTGTTTCGGATGGCAGGTGTTTCAGCATTTCGTATACAACACGGTCGGAGCATGGGGCGGAATTATTGCAGCAATTAAGCGATGCTTGTAGCTCAGCTATGCAGAAAGGTTCATTGTATGCTTCGTGTTTTGTGGATTTGCGCTCTAGTTTCTGTTTTTCGATTCTTGTTTTGTATCGTTGGAAAGCTTCACTATAGTGCGACGAGCTCGACACCTGTTCGAAGTGTGCACCTAGGAAGTTCGCCTGGTCTTCCAAGCTGTCGCCTTGTGTGTTTACTAGGGGAAGTGAATGTGCTTGTCGGCCTGCTACCCTGCTAACCATGTTCCAGACTTTGGCCTCCTGTGTATATATGAATTAATGCCCAATAAAAACTTCTGCCAGCTTTCCCTCCTTGCCTGTCGGCGCGTTCTCCTGCCTTGGGACTTTATGTTCTTAAAACTGTCCAGATTCTCGGCTGTGGGAGATTCCCGAAGCAGCCTCCATGCTTTATTTTGTTTTTTTGCGCGCATTTCTACACTCAGTGTTCCACCACGGCACACGTTTTTTGCCTGGCAGTCCAGATGTTTGTGGGATACATTTAATTGCAACATCAATCAGAAAAGCAGTAAAGTGTTCTACAGCTTCATCCATGCTTAAAGCACACATGTCGGTCCAACTTGAGAGCCATTTTACGAAACTGTTCCCAATCTGCTTTGTCGATTTGCCATTTGGGAACCTGTGGAGGACATTCATTCGCTATTGGTGTGCTCAGAACTATTGGAAAATGGTTGCTTCCATAAGGGTTATTAACGACTTTCCATTTGAGTAGAGGTACAAGTGATGGAGATGTAATGGTGAGATCTATGGACGAGTAGGTATTGTTAGCGAGGTTATAATATGTTGGCTCTTTCTGATTCAAGAGGCATGCGCCAGAAGAGAAAAGGAATTGTTCGATTAGTCGTCCTCGCAGCATCACAGCGAGAGTCACCCCATAGACTGCTATGTGCATTGAAGTCCCCAAGGACCAGATAAGGTTCTGGTAGCTCATCTATTAGGGACTGGAATTCATGTTTTTGCAGGTGGTAGTGTGGAGGTATGTAAAGAGAGCAAATGGTGACGAGTTTGTTCAAAAGAACCACTCGAACAGCCACTGCCTCAAGGGACGTTTGGAGAGGTAAGTGTGTACATGCTATTCCTTGACCAACTACAACGGCTACACCACCGGATGACGCCATGGCGTCATCCCGGTCCTTTCGGAAAATGATGTAACTGCGAAGAAAGTTTGTGTGTTTGGATTTTAAGTGTGTTTCTTGTACACACAGCACTTTTGGTGAATGTTTGTGTAAAAGTTCTTGGATATCGTCGAGGTTTTTAAGCAGTCCTCTGACGTTCCATTGTATAATTTGTGTTTCCATATTGGAAGAAAAGTAGTGCTGTGTGTACGAAAAGAAGTGGCTGTTGTTTTAGAGGTAACTTAGCAACGTTGCTTGTTGGGCGAGTTGGAATTTAGAGGTAAGTTGGAGCTCAAGTAACAGGGCCATCCTCGGGCCCCGTTATCGGCTTTTTCGTTCTCTTTGCGCGCTCCAAGGAGCTACGCCGCTCTTTCGGTACCAGGGGTACCAGAG
The DNA here is from genome assembly GCF_013339695.2 of Rhipicephalus sanguineus. Taxonomy (NCBI): domain Eukaryota; kingdom Metazoa; phylum Arthropoda; class Arachnida; order Ixodida; family Ixodidae; genus Rhipicephalus; species Rhipicephalus sanguineus. The sequence goes on from NC_051186.1 coordinate 88,381,152, forward strand.
TTGTGTCCATTGCCTCGTTTGAGACACTGGACGCCCGCGTGTGCGAGCTGGTTGTTCGTTTTTCCGACCTCGCCTGGCGAGGCGCGGTCGTTTGACCCGACGACCCTGGAGTCACGGAGGTCAGTGGCTTGGTAGGTGGAGCAGTCTTGACTGCTGCCACCACGGGGGCAGCCGCCACGGCCGGTGGCTCACTTTCCGTGGGCCGAGACAGTGGCGGTGGCCGGTGCGGCGCTGCCCCCTGACGCGCCGCATCAGCATACGTTGGACCATGAAAGGCCGAACACCTTCTTCGCGCTTCTTTAAATGAAATATTTTCACGGATCTTCAGGGATATGATATCTTTTTCCTTTTTCCACTTTGGACATGATCGTGAATACGCAGCGTGGTCACCATCGCAGTTCACACAGTGTGGAGTTTCATTGCAGGTGTCCGAGGCATGGCCTTGGACACCGCATTTTGCGCAGGTAGGTTGACCACGGCAGCTCGGAGAGCCATGGCCAAATCTTTGGCACTGAAAGCATCGGCGAGGGTTTGGGATGTACGGTCTGATGGTTGTCTTTGTGTATCCAGTTTCTATGATTTGTGGTAGTTCACTTGTGGCAAAGGTAAGTATCAAGTGTTTTGTGGGGATTTCCTGGTTGTTCCTTCAGATGATAATTCGCTTTACATTGGTCACGTTCTGGTCCTTCCAACCTTCGAGGAGTTCGGTTTCGGTAAGGTTAAGGAGATCTGCGTCCGACACGACTCCGCGGGCAGAGTTCATGGATCGGTGTGGTGTTACGGTAATAGGAATGTCGCCAAAAGTTCGGATGTTCTTCAGTTTGTCAAATTGTATTTTTTCACGGAGTTCGATAAGTAGGTTTCCACTAGCCATTTTAGTTACCTTATAGCCAGCACCTAAGCTGTCTGTTAGTATTCTGGATACAACAAAAGGGGACACGGTCCTAGCTGGTTTGTCAGACTTCTCACTGTGTACAACATGATAGTGGGGGAATACTTCTTTTGGTCGGCTGAAAAAGTTGAGTTCTTCGGTGCGTACGCGCTTCGAAGCGGCACGATCATTTAGTAATGGGAACGCTCTATGCATGATAGTGGAATATGATTCAGAAGCGATGGCGGCCACCCACCACGGGGCCCAACATGGGGACGCTACAAGATTCATGGTGCTGAAAACATGCAGACGCCAGCCGTACACCGCTACTATAACCCAATGCACATAGACCGAGGTTGGCTACTTGCACAAGGTTAACCCAAGCCACCTATGAAAATTGGGAAGTAACTGAAGGGAATAGGAGACAGGACAGCGACGAAAGGAGATAGGAAAGGAGATAGGAAAGATCAGAGAGGGAGATAGGAAAAGGTGACCGCCGATTTCCCCTGGGTGGGTCAGCCCAGGGGTGCCGTCTACGTGAAGCCGGGGACAAAGGGGTGTGTTGCCTCTGCCGGGGGGCCTTAAAGGTCCAATCACCCGGAGTCGGCTCAACCCCCAGGATCCCCTTTTCCCCGGACACGGCAAAGCCACGCACGGCTAGGCGTCGTAGGGGGTCGAAACCGCCCCGTTAGCTCGGGTCCGTGGTGTCGCTACACACCAAACGCCTGCTTGCGCAGGCGCCCCTGCGGGGGGTTCAATCACTGTGGTAGCTGAAGTTGTGAACATATATTTTGACACAGCGCATCGTGAATCATACGTCAAGATGACATCAGCAAGCTCATAATGAACACTTGCACCCGATATGCGCTTCTTCAAAACGTCTTCAATTAAGGAAAGAAACGGCAAGGTGTGCGCTTTCTAGTAATGGGTAACCGACACCTTTGCTCATGCATACACTACCACACTGCGCTTCAGCAACACGGGAGGTAGAGGTTCGTTGCTTGAACCGCAAACGCGTGCCTCCCGCTGGCCCCTGTCTCGCTCCCCCAAGGCCCCATCGAAATCGCGTCCTTTCTGCAACGCGTATTGTAGCAGTTTTGTTGGTCGGTGCTCTCGAAATCGAAGCAGTCGGCGGCAGAGAAATCCCGTTGGTGCATGTGGAAGAGCTGCGCTACTCCGGTGAGCCGGCGCACGCTAACACGAAGCGAAAGTCAAAAACGTGACTGCATCTAGGGTGCCTCGGAGACGCCAAGGGCGGCCAGTGTCCCTCGCAATCTCGGAGTAAGCGCAAGTGTCGATTGTGACGCATTACTTTTTTCACCTTTCACAGACGGCGGCACCGCCCCGCCCCGCCTACCTACACCGCCACCAGAGAGCACCGTGTGAGAGAGAATGTGTGAAAGGTATAAGGCGCGTTCGTGAAGTGTCTAGCCGTGCGAAGGTAGCTTAGTCGGTTGAGCGTCTCGCGCTTACCGTCGCGGCCGCAATGTCGTGGGTTCCATTCCCAGCAGCGGATCTTTTTCTTGGTTTTTCTTCTTTCTCACCCGCTGGCGTCCATTTTATGATGTCATATCCGGTAACAGAAGCACTTGGTGGACCCCGGCATAAAACACCTTCCTGTTAAAGAAGAAAAAGAAACCGAAAATGAGGTGGGGAAGTATTTATTAGTACGTTCTAACAGGATGCAGTTCCGGTCAGTCACCGTCACAACACATTATGTTGCAAAAACGCGACCGGTACTCTGACGAATAGGGCGATGAATGTCCTCACTTTTGCCGCAAGAATACGCATCACAAGCGACGTTTGGCGGATACGTCGGCATTCACGTGACCCTGAATTGTGCGTCGATTCATTTATCAAAACGCGTTTTAATTGAGCGTCCCTGTTTCCGGCTTGGCAGCATGATTGAGAGTAGGCTGACCGGTGCCCGTCGCTTGTAGACACCGATGTGCCCCACGTCATGCACAGCATATGCATTCCTGAAGGTTAGTGGCACGAAACCCACCGACGTGATAATGCAGAATATAAACAGTCAATTTAAATAGTACTTATTGGCATCGTTCCGCCCGTTGCAGGCCACTTCATTTCACTTACTATGCACTCCCATATAGTGTCCTTCACTCTTGTGTCCGCGTACTCGGCGAGTGTCATATCCCACAATAGTTGCAGTCGTGTAGGTCGAGCGAACTGTCCTTGCAAAAGCCCGAACGAAACGAGGGTAAACAAAAAAAAAGAAGTCGTGCTTGTTGCGAGATCCTTATGACTTTGTCGGCTAAATCTACGAAACCAAACGACATAAAAAAGCAGCGCTTGTTGACAGACCTATAATGGCACCCTCGGTTAACTTGAACATTTTTGAAACAGCGCAACGACGACGCGGACGAAGAGAATAGAAGCACAAACCACAGCGCTGACTCGCAACTGAATATTTATTAAAAGCATATGAAAGAAGAAAGAGAAAGAAAAGAACTACACACCAGGCCCGTAGCCAGGGGGGGGGGTGCTAGGGGCCCTGGCGCCTCCCTCCCCCGAAATTTATAGGTGAAATAAGTACTGCAAATCCCCCTCCCCCCCTCGAAAAAGGTTCCTGCCTACGGGCCTGCTACACACCCATCACACCCATGTCACCTTATTTGAGCAAACCAAAACCATTGTGCCACTGCGCACCTATGCTTCATGGAGCTGAGGTGCTGTCATTCAAGAATGAAAGTGTGTCTTATGTTTGTAATGCTCTCGTACTTTCCTGCAAGACAACTTGTTAATGCTGGGCCTGTAGCTACTCGGGAATGTTGGGGGTTTGCCAGGATTTAGGAAATGTACGACTATTGCATTTTTCGAGTCTTCAGGGATTATTCCAGATTCCCATATTTTATTGAAAAATGGGAGAAGTGCTTCCGGCGATGCTAGGGATAGGTGCGCGAGCATTGTGTAGTGTAAGCGCGATCAAGTCCTGTTTCCTTTTTGCCGGCCGAAAGTATCATCATGGTCCCACAGTAATTTTACTGGTCATGAAACTCCCACGCAACTCAATGGGAGAGCTTCATATACCGCCCGCACTTTCCGTGCCGCAGCGCTGGCGTAGCTAGAAGGGGAACGAGGAAGCCGGCTGCTGCTGGCCGCTATTAGCGCAGCGTGGGCGCGGAGTGGTGGTGTTTTTGCTGGTTGCACCCTTTTTTTCTTTTCGCGGTCACCTCGTCGTGACAGCGATGCCCAACACCTGCTGTGTGCTGGGCTGTCGCTCGGGATACAAGGGCACCGTCGAAAAAGTCTCGCTGTTCTGTGTACCAGCCGACGCACAACAACTCGACAGGCGGAAACGTCCAATCCCGCTACAGGAGACTGTCGGATTTTCGTTCGACTCCAAGTACGTTCGCGCGTGCGAAAAACATTTCTATGCAAGTGGCGTTGTACGTGCGGACGTGTGCACAGTGAATGGAAACATCGTTTTACTGCCTCGAGATCGACCAAGACTGGTTGAAGACGCCGAGCCTAGAATTGTGTGTGTAGTGTGTGGGTGTGAAGTGCGGTATTCTGAGTGTGTTCTCAGGCCTTGGCATGCGATTGATCTTAGGGCCCAGCGAGACCGGATGCTGCTTCCATCAAGGGGGCGGAGTCACAGCTGGACCACTCTGTGTGCACCCGGAGCACGCCTCAATGTTCTGTGACGCTGCGCCCGCCTGTGCCACATCGGCATAGCTGGTTCTAGAAAGGTTTTCGTGCTACGAAGCAAGAAATCTTTTGACAGTTAGAGCAATGACTTCGTTTTCTTTTTTCCAGCATGGCCAGGAGCGCGAGTACGCTGGATGTTCTCATTTAAAGTTTACACAGCATGGTAAAGCGGACCCATCCCGGAACGCGATGAGATCAGAGTACTGGGTCTGTCTATACACAAGCACCGTAGAGCAGACACAACATTGGCCAAATTGCGTAAAGTGGGGGACCAGGTGGGCCGGATGGTCCGCCGGGTTTCCAACAAACGCGTGAGGTTACGTTGCAATGACGCCGTGCGGCTGGCGCATGCATTCGTGACTAGTCGAGTCTCGTCTCCTTACCTCCACCTGCGCAAGTTTAACGAGAAGGCCCTTGAGGAGATTCTCAAGATGTACAAGCGTGCCCTCGATCTCCCGATAACCACGTCCAACCAGCGCCTTACGGGCCTGGTGATGATAAACGCTTCTGCAGAGCTCCGGGAGGCACACTTGACCAGGGGCGTAGCCAGAAATTTTTTTCGGAGGGGTGGGGGGGTTCAACCATACTTTATGTATGTTCGTGCGTGCGTTTTTATGTGCTCGTGTATATATACGCCAGCAAAACTAAAAAATTTCGGGGGGGGGGGGGGGTTGAACCCCCTCCAACCCCCCCCCCCCCTGGCTACGCCCCTGCACTTGACCAACCAATACACAAAACATTCAAAGACGACGTCGGGACGCCGCCTATTAGCCCGACTACACATCCACCACCCAACATTGACGGAAGAGCGCGTACGCATTCCAGAAATTTCGTCACTGTGGTCGTCACGTGCCAACATGACACGTGACGACCACAGTGGTAGACGCCTTGCGCAGCCGGAGGCACTGGCTCGCCACTATAGGAACACGGTATTTTTTACGTGGACGCCTCTTGCCCTCACCATGGGGGTTGGTACACGGCTGCAGTTGTCCACCAAAACGTCGCGGTGAACGGCCTAACATCCAGGGCACAATATATAACACATGCGGAGGAGGTCGCCATCGTGCTAGTTGCCGCAGACCAGGACTCGCGCGTCATCATTACCGACTCGAGAGGGGCCCGCAGAAATATTGAACATGGGTCGCTCCTCACCTGGCGTATCGCATCCTTCAAGATAGCAATTACGTCGGGGCTCCTGCGTCGCGGATGATCATATGATATGATGATCATATGGGCCCCGAAGGCAATGAAAAGGCATACGCCGCTGCCCGCGCGCTGACTCGCCGGGCAACGCCTTCAGACCCTTCCGAAATGGATCCCGAACCCAATCCGGCCTTAACGTTTCGAGAAGGTACTCAATTCTATCAATTTGGTCATGGAATTTATCCTAAACCCTGTAAGGGCCTTATACCCGTGTCACACGGGCGTTTGGAAGGCCTTCCAACCGGTAGTCTATTGGCTCAATGGTCAAGCACGAGCTGCCACACAGGCGGTTTCGAAGGCCATCGAGTCAATAGCCTATCGAGTCAGCGGAGCACCCCACATCTCCATTGAAACTTCGATGGCCATTGAGCGACGGAAGCGGAAACGGCGCGAACGTGCTCTCTCGTTCAGTGTGCTCGTACTCACGATTACAGAAAGAAAACGTTAACCAGTTTGCTTTAAAGCAGTATATGAGAGCGCTATCTATTATTTATTAAAGTATTCGTGCCCCTTGAAATGTGCGAACTGCACATACTCTCGACATCAGCAACGTGCTTGTCTTTATCGTGCCGTCTTGCCCTGTATCACTCGCCACAGTTTCGCTGCTCAACAACCTAAATAATAAATATGTATTGCTAACTACAGATAAACACTTTATTAAAATGTTTAAAGAAAAACAACAGGCATAATTGTGATTTTAGGCGCATTTGTATTATTTAACTTTCGGTGACATGAATACAAAACTAAAGATCCGCAGCGTCACGCAGTTTTTGCGAGACGCCTGAACCACTGAACGGCCGTTCAGAACTGCCGTGTAGCAGCGCGACAACTGCATCGAGTCGATAGAGTTGTGGCGTTTCAATGGCCTTCCACTGGATGGCCGTTCAAAAGTGCCCGTGTGACACAGGTATTACAAAGGTGGAGGAAAGCACACTCCTCCGCCTTTAAGCAAAATGAATCAGAAAGATCAGAATGTTTTAAAAGTGCCGGGCACAGCAGTGCCCGGCACTTTTAAAACATTCTGATCCTGCCCGTACAGGAAAATGCCCGCACTGTGCCGAGAAGCCTTCGGACATCTTACACATGGTGTGGGCATGCTAGTCAACCCCGAACCTCGCCCCAAAACCACACCCCACCTGGGAGGACTGGGAGACAGCCCTGCTCGGCTGTTCCGACCCGCTCGAGCTGGGTCCGGTAGACCCAGCTCGAGTCGCGGCGATCATCAATGGGCTCCTGTAATTAGGAGCCCACCTCGTGGTTGTAAGGGGTGGTTCCCTACGGGCCACCTCGCACTTACTCCCTGTATATACCTGTAATAAAGTTTTTATTGCGATAGCAATTATATGGACACTACGGCAAATTTTTGCCGTCGCCGTTTGTCGACGCATTCATATCCCGGATATGTATATGTATGTATATATGTAAAAAGGCACAAAGAAAAAGCAGAAGAAAAAAATTCTGAAGTACCCGACCGCGGATTCGAACCAGCAACTCCTCGCTCCCCAGCGCGCTGCGTTAGACAACTCAGCCACACGCCATGTATGCGCCGGCGAAATAACGGCGAGCTATTTATATGCACAATGTACCGCTGGTGGTAAGCAAATCTCAGAGGAGCGTGAGCGTGTTACCGATCATGCAACGCTCCTAATTTTCTTTTAATTTGAAAACTGCCCTTGAGTCGCGCACGACGAAGTGGCCCTTTTCTTTACCTACTCGTGATGTGGAAGGAAAAAGAAAGAGAAAGAACACCGGAAACACCTAGCATCAGACGCCCCCGTGTGACTGGAGACACAGGGGGTAACTTCGCGCGCCACAGTTTAAAAGAAAAAGAAATATCTAAGAGCGTCTGATTCTCCATTGTCGACACTTGCAGACACGCAGCGCTCCTAATTTTCTTTCATTTCGAATACTGCCCTTGAGACGCGCACGACGAAGTGGCCCTTTTCTTTACCCACTCGTGATGTGGAAGGAAAATAAAAGACAAAGAACACCGGGCACACCTTGCATCAGACGCCCCCTGTGGTAGGAGACGCAGAGGATCACTCCACGCGCCGCAGTTTAGAGATATCTAAGAGCGTCTAAATTCTAAATTTCCCGACTTATATTAACCGCCAGTTTCATGGCCAATCCCCCATAGTTGGTAAGAGCCAAGAATTAAGGGTCAAGCAAGCAAGCAAGCAAGCGTCTGATTCTCCATTGTCGACACTTGCACGTGTTGCTCAAGGTCATAGGCGTAACAACTGTGACAGTTGTTAGTTCACACTTGCCCTGTGCATGCCTGTGCGTTTATTTAGGGCGTCCTTCTTTGTGCTTCAGCGGCACGCTGCAAGTATCGAACTAATTCTGGTTCTCCTTGTGACATTTCGAGTTGTTGCTATCGCATTCATTGCATCGCCCTTGCGGCGAAAGTGTGACTTTTTTTCCTCCTCCTGTATTTTGCACAACTTTGTTTGCCCCTGCATGAATGGGAAGTGTATGCAAATCTTTTGCACTTGAAACAAGGACATGGGTTTGGTATACAGGGCCTCACATTTACTTTGATGTAGCCTGCATCCAGGGATGTAGGCATTTCCCTTGTTTCAAGGGTTAAGATTACATGTTTTGTGGGAATGTCTTGATAATTTCTACGCATTGCTAGTCTTTGTACTATGGTTACGTTTTTTTTTTCTTGGAAGCCCTCAAGGAGTTCTTCATCACTCAGTCCAAGAAAATGTTCCTGAGATATCACTCCTGTATTTGCATTTATTGACCTGTGGACTTAAGTTCCTTTGTGTCTCCGATGGTGGCAAGTTCTTGCCACTTTTGTACTTTATCCTTGTCTTTCAGTTCTAGGAAGAGATCCCCGCTAGACAATTTTGAGGCTTTATAGTTTGGACCGATTTTTTCCTTGAGGCACCTGACCACTAGTAATGAGAACAGTTTCCTTCAGGTGTCGTTTCACCCCGCCACGGTGGTCTAGTGGTTATGGCACTCGACTGCTGACCCGAAGGTCGCGGGATCGAATCCCGGCCGCGGCGGCTGCATTTTCGGTGGAGGCGAAAATGTTTGAGGCCCGTGTACTTAGATTTAGGTGCATGTTAAAGAACCCCAGGTGGTCGAAATTTCCGGAGCCCTCCACTACGGCGTCTCTCATAATCATATGGTGGTTTTGGGACGTTAAACCCCAGATATTATTATTAGGTGTCGTTTCACTATAGATGACATGCTATTTGGGGAAACTTGGTTCACTGATTCGCAACGATAATTGGAATGTTGATTCGGTGCGGTTCCTCTTCAGAGGCCGATCAAAGAGAAGCTTGACATGCCATAGACCTGCCTGGTTGCCCAGGCGGCACTGCAAAAGCGGTGCTAAAGAGCACCCCCTACGATAAGTTCGTTGGTTTCGAGCAGGCAGACTGGCGGCCGCATGCAGCAGTAAGCTCAGATGCACAATGGAGCCGCCGCTGTCGGTTGTGCTGCGCTTTGGATTTTGGCCAATTTCGGGCGTGGCTGAAATCTTCAGGCCAAGCAATCTGCGTAAATGCAAGAAGCTCGTCAGCGCGAAGTATGCTTACGACGTGCAGGAGATTGAAGGGACCGTTACGGCGCGCTGCAACTCGCAAGTGCAGCGAATCTCATACGATGTTGAACTCGAGGTGAATTCTACGAGGCATGCTCGCACGATTAGTACAGTGCATAAACTAAGAGATTGCTGTTAAGAAAGCCGAAATAGTTTGCATTGCACGACGAAACGGAATCAGGAAAGGTCCAGTGACGCAGGCTAGCCGTCAGCGGCCCGAATGAGCGCATTCGCGCGGTGTGCCGTTTTCTGCCGCATTCATTCGCACACACACATTTGCACCATGCCCGGTCATAATTCTGAACATCTGCTTCCAGGGAATTCGTCAAATTCTGTCAGCGTACGGTGGCGGTCGAGGAGCGACGGCGCGCAATGTTTGTTGTGTGGCGAAGCGGGGTTATTGTCCGGAAATTAAAAATGGCGCTCTTTTCTGCGCCCCACAGTGAGCACGGCTAGGGTGGCTAGAATGGGGAGGTGTGAAAAGCGAGCCGTGTTTTCCTTGCTCGAAGGTGCCGCGTTGCGCGATCCCTCCGCTAGGTCGAGATATAGCGCGACAGTCGGAGGCGCTGCCTGCCCGCATGGGGGATGGGGGAGACGGCAGTGTAAGCCGCTTGCGACGGAAGCTTGTCAGCTACGTTGGCGTGTACGTGCTTTTACGTGTTCCTTGTGTTAGTGTTCCTTGAGAGGATCAATAACGTGTACAAAAAAACAAAAAAGAAGAAACTCAGCGACCATCTTAACGGATTCGCTCAAACGCGCGGAAACAAAGAAGATATACACAAGGACCGTGTTTTGTGCCAGGCGCTGCGATTCGGTGTGCAGAACATGTGCGGAAAAAGTGTCACTTTCCCGTGCGCCGGCATGCAGACAGATTCGCAGTTTGGAAGCGGGCAATCCCAAAGGCCGACAGAGCGATACACCGAGAATTTGGCCATCTGTGAAAAAACATTTTGACAAAAGGTAAATGTACTGAACCCGTTCAAGTGCTGCAAATGTTTTTGCGTGCGTTTGTGACAAGCACGGGCAAGTGATAAATGAATTAATCTGAACGTTTTATTTTCTTCTCCTGTTTTTTTTTTCATTTATTATACTTTCATCGACTATAAAGAACAACGCAGCGATGCTCACCTTGTGTATTTAATCGCGGGCTACGCAGTTACAAAGCGCATTCTGCTATCGGGCTGCACACACTGCAAAAATACGTGCATCGTGCTAATAGAAAGCACTGCATGACAGCTGAAAAGTCAGATAACTAGCCAATGGGATATTTGAGGGCTGCTGTATCTATCAAAGTTACTATATATGGGTCATTCCACGCCAAACGTCCCAGTCATTTTGGCAACTATCTCAAATGTATTGAAAAAAAAAATCGTGCCGATTTATTACGTTGAAAACAGTGAATTGCTAGAATATTTAGGAGAGAAAAAATTTTTTGGTCTTGTGGGTGCCTTCCAAATTTACCAGAATGTCATCTGGGTGTTGTTTGCAAGAAAATTTATTCTGAGAGTATTGTTTCTTGTTTTAATACCAAATTTGGTTTAGATATTATGCAAAGGTGTTTGTGTAAGCTGTTTAAAGCACGATAATATTAGTACAATTTTTCTGCCATATACGCCTCCAGGAATTTCGCCAAGACGTTCTATGTTTGCATTTTTTCCATTGCGATATTGCGCCTTGCATGAATATACGAGTAATGAATACTTACTCTACAGAAGGTATATTTTGCGATAAAAATATTTTCAGACCCCTAAAGTTTCTAAACATTACGTGAAAAAATCACGAATTTCAGAAAAATCGTCGTTTTGGTCCACATTGAGGCGCGATTTACACCACGTGGTGCTCCAACTAAAAATCGGCTTTATACCTCAATCGAAAGCAACTAGAGAGTTCTTCTTATATGGCAAGTTTATCATTACAATTTTCGTTTTAAGGAAGAAAATAATTTTTGATGTTCCCTATTGACGGCAATTGCGAACATCAATGAGGAAGCTGCCATGTGACCAAATGGGGAGATAGCCATCAATGGGGAACATCAAAATATTTTCTTCCTTAAAACGAAAATTGTAATGATAAAACTTGCCTATAATAAGAACTCTTTAGTTGCTTTCGATTGAGGTATAAAGCCGATTTTTAGTTGGAGCACCACGTGGCGTAAATCGCGTCTCAATGTGCACCAAACGACGCTTTATGCCTGGTTGAGCCCCTCTGAAGGGGCTCAACCAGGCATAAAGCGAGACAAATTAAAAAATATTGAATACATGCGCATACACCTACAAGAATATCCACCATTGTATTGCTCAGAAAATGATGCTAATTAAATTTTGTAGAAGCCACGAAACTAACTGCCGTCTCAATTTCTATTCAACTTTGAGCATACTGCTCCGTGACGGCGCGACCTCGAGTGTAATGCAAATTCAGCATTGAGTAAATGGCAAGGAACATATGAACAAGGCAAGGCGCACTCTCGCGGTATATTAGAAGTACGAGTAACTACAATGTATCAAAGGTTATCGCGTGATAATGTTAGAAAATGTCGTGAAAGATATAACGCTCCTGCAGGAAGAAGCTTTCTCTTTTGCTCCGTAAATGGCAGATAAATCTCATGAAGATGAAGATAATTTGCCTTCATCAAACATGTAAACATTGGTTCATTCGAAATAACACTTCATCGAAGAATGGTTTCATTATGGAGGCTCGAATTATGCCTGATTGTTGGCCCATGCGCGAGTGCATTACCACAGCGCAAGCTGGCAGCGCCTCCGACTACAGCGCCACCGCTGCGGGATCGCGAATGGGGCCAACTTAGAGCGGCCGGTTTTCACACCTCCCAATCTAGCCACCCTAGCACGGCTCACAGTACGGGAATAAAACGAGGAGCTAGCGGGTTAGGAGGCGCACTACAAATAACGAGCTTCCTTCCACATTTTTCGCCGCACCTGACGAGCCCACACTGCTTTCCTCCGGTGGTCAGTGCATCAAATCATGGTATGAGCTTTTTTTTTTATTGCTGTACAAAGGTGATTTTTTAGCGGAAATGCCACCTCCGCCTCATTTTACTCACCGTGGCGTGTTAACCTTGCCAAATTTAAAGATAACGCTCGTCGTTTTTTTTTTTACGTTTGAAAACGTTTGCCATGGTTCGACCACCCACACGGTAAACATTTCTGACCTAAACAAACAGCAAGAAAGGGCAACTGAAGTAAACAATGAAAACAAAATGAGCAAGAAGTGATGTAATCAAAAAACAAAGTGAAGTAATACAATGAAATTTAAGTGTAGGTAGTACAATGCAGCAGCCAATATTTCCTAAAAATACATGAAAGTTCGCTTTCATTGATACTCAATACAATGATGAATAGTTCACAAAGCCGTCAGGACTGCACAAGGGAATATATCGAAAACTAATCAGCATTTTACGTAAGCGACGCGCTTTTTCTCTCGTACTCACTTCACACGTCGCACGGCACGTATACAGCGGTTCCGTCGCCTCCACTTCGTACGGCTTTTCGGGAAACCGGTAGAACCGCACATTAGGAAGCTACCCTCATGTTCGTGGCAATTAACACGGCACAATAACGGCGGCGACCCGCGCTCGGGAACGCGCCCACG
>NC_051186.1:88394162-88421566 GCF_013339695.2 Rhipicephalus sanguineus
ATGGAGGTTGCTTAGAGACTCCCCGACAGCCGAGAATCTCGACAGTTTTAAAACATAAAGTCTCAAGGCAGGAGAACGCGCCGACAGGCAAGAAGGGAAAGTTGGCAGAAGTTTCTATCGGGCATTAATTCATACACACAGGAGGCCAAAGTGTGGAACATGGTTAGCAGGGTAGCAGGTCCGACAAGCACATTCACTTCCTCTAGTAAACACACAAGGCGACAGCTTGGAAGACCAGGCGAACTTCCTAGGCGCACACTTCGAAGAGGTGTCGAGCTCGTCGCACTACTCTGAAACTTTCCAACGATACAAAACACGAATCGAAAAACAGAAACTAGAGCGCAAATCCACAAAACACGAAGCATACAATGAACCTTTCTGCATAGCTGAGCTACAAGCATCGCTTAATTGCTGCAATAATTCAGCCCCAGGCTCCGACCGTGTTGTATATGAAATGCTGAAACACTTGTCATCTGAAACTCAAAAAGCCCTCCTTTCACTTTATAATGCTGTTTGGTTTTCCGGCGAGATCCCATCGGCCTGGAAAGAAGCCATTATCATTCCGATTCTAAAACAGGGCAAGGACCCATCCTCCGTTGCGAGCTACAGGCCCATTGCACTAACAAGCTGCCTGTGTAAACTTTTTGAAAAGATGATAAACCGCCGACTTATACATTTCCTCGAAGCAAACAAATCACTTGACCCATACCAGTGCGGTTTTCGAGAGGGTAGATCTACCTCTGACCACCTTATCCGTACCGAGGCACAAATTCGCGACGCTTTTGTCCACAAGCAATTTTTTCTTTCGGTGTTCCTCGATATGGAGAAGGCTTACGACACCACATGGCGCTGTGGAATATTAAGAGACCAGTCCCACTTAGGTGTACGTGGAAGAATGTTAGATATAATAGAAAGTTACTTGTCCAATCGAACATTCCGTGTTCGAGTGGGCAATGTACTCTCCCGAGCATTTGTCCAAGAAACGGGAGTTCCGCAAGGTGGGGTACTGAGTTGTACACTTTTTATTGTCAAAATGAATTCCTTGCGCCTGTCAATCCCGCGTAACATATTTTATTCCACATATGTCGACGACGTGCAGATCGGTTATAAATCTTGCAACCTTTCATGTGCGAGCGGCAGGTGCAACTTGGTTTGAACAAGGTAACCAAATGGGCAGAGGAGAACGGGTTCAACCTTAACCCGCAAAAAAGCACTTGTGTATTATTCTCAAGAAAGAGAGGCGTCCATCCGGATCCGGACATTGAGCTGCACGGTCAGCGGCTACTTGTGAAAACGGAGCACAAATTCCTAGGCGTAATCCTAGACAAGAAACTTACCTTCATACCCCACATAAAGTATATTAAGAACAAATGCATAAAAACTATGAATATTCTGAAAGTATTGTCACGCACTACGTGGGGTAGTGACAAGAAGTGCCTGTTGAATCTCTATAAAAGCCTCATACGCACACGTCTAGATTATGGAGCGGTAATTTATCAGTCTGCGACACCGAGCGCGTTGAAGATGGTTGACCCTGTCCACCACTCGGGCATTCGTCTTTCTACGGGTGCTTTTCGCACCAGCCCCGTGGAAAGCCTCTATGTTGAAGCAAACGAGTGGTCGCTCCACCTGCAGCGATCTTACATGTCTTTTTTATATTACCTCAAAGTGAACGCAGACAAGGAACACCCATCACACCCCACAATTAATGATTTATCTAGTTCTGCCCTTTTTGACCACCGTCCTTCGGTAAGACAGCCCTACTCACTTCGCATGAGGAGCTTAGCCGAGGAAATGGGTGTGCCACTTTTCGAACACTCTCTAATGGCTCCCGCTGCACAACTACCGCCGTGGCGGTGGCAGCTCATAGATTGCGATGTATCTTTCGTGGAAGTAACGAAACACGCGCCTATGGCACATATCCGTACATACTTCCTTGAACTACAACACAAGTACACTTGTGCAGAATTCTTTACAGACGCCTCAAAGTCCGATACTTCTGTGTCTTATGCAGCCGTTGGGCCATCCTTTACGGATTCCGGTATTCTGCACCCTAATTCAAGTATCTTCACAGCAGAAGCTTACGCGATACTTGTGGCCGTTAAACACATTAAACAATTAAAACTACAAAAGGCAGTTATATACACAGACTCCCTAAGCGTGGTCAAATCATTAAAAACTTTGCAAAAACACAAAAACCCTGTACTTGTCTCGCTATACACTCTTTTATGCACGATATACACACTCGAGCAACATGTCGTAGTGTGCTGGGTGCCAGGGCACCGCGAGATTCAAGGCAACGTGTTGGCAGACCAGCTAGCAGCATCCGCCCACGAAAACAGTCCCAATACATTCATAGCTATTCCCACACTAGACCTAAAACCCTTCCTCAAAAGAAAGCTCAGGGCCTTTTGGCAGGGCACATGGGACATTCAGACAGAAAATAAACTACACGTTGTCAAACCGCATCTGGGAAATTGGCCGCCGGTATCGAAGTCACGCCACACGGAAGTTACACTCTGCAGACTTAGAATCGGTCACACACATAGTACACACACACACCTTCTGTCTGGTGGAGATCCACCTTTGTGTGCACGATGTGGTGAAGCACTAACCGTGCTTCACATTTTAATACAGTGTAAAGAATTAGACACGCTTAGGAAAAAACACTTTCCACTGCCCTACCAACAACAAATTCCATTACACCCATCAATGTTCATCGGTAGGGAACCGGTTTTTAAACACCAATCACTATTCACGTTTTTAAAAGAAGTTCGTAACTTTCACGTTATCTACCCAGGCATTCCGTAGCGTGGCCTCCTAACAGAGGCTGCTGCTGCGGTAGTCACACTTAAAGAAGCACCGGCCTCGCAGCCCTTGGTCTCAAGGGCGTTGACGAGGCATTCGTGCTCATGCCATATACCCGTAGTTTCATTACGCTATTAATTCTCTCGCTATTCATTCCCACTACCCATACATTTCACGTCACGCTCATGATTTTAATACATATATGTTTTACCCGCCTTTTGCGCGAGGAATTTTAAGGCCATTTTACAGCCGCTTACCATAATCATTGTTCATATTCGTTACTATGACCTGGCGCTCTTTGGCCATCAAGTGGCCCTTGCGCCAATAAACATCACATATCATCATCATCATGGTCATGTGGAAGATTGCCTTTCTTAAGCTTTTTTAGGAGCCTTGCACAAACGGAAACAGCTGTGGCCTTTGGGAAACCCGCTTCTTTTAACCTGTCTAGCTGCTGAGAAAAGCTAAACTGCGCGACCTGAGGGCACGACTTTTTGAGGGCGGAACCCAAGCACGTCGCCGCTATGCCCCTTTTTATCCGTTTGGAATGAGCCGACGAAAAAATGTAGTATGTGTTTGCATGATCTAGGATTGTACTCCCAACACAAGTGCTGCGGACTGAATTTTAACTTCAAGCCTACAAACTGGATCTCATTATTACAAAGCAACTCGTAAGCGAATGCTAAACCGAGTCCGCCTTCTTGAAAGGAAGAAACTATCTGTTAACTTTGCCAGACCCATTGTGCGACCGCGTAATGATTAAGTAGTCATCTACAAACCTGAAGATTTTCACTATCTCTGCTGTCTTGGTGCCTTCCAAAATTCGGTCAACCTTGCCGAGAAAAATTTCACTCAGAACGGGTGCTTGAGACCCGATGCACACGCCCTGCCTCGGAATCATTACTTTTTCACCCCAAAGGACGAAAGTGGACTGCAAGTAAAACGACAGGAGCTCAAGAAAGGACTCCACTGGTACACCACTTACATTCCTGAAATTCAACTCGTCATTTTCTGCGATACACACTTTGACACTAGACATCAGCCGTTCTTGCGGAATGAAGTAATAAAGGTCTGTTACATCAACGCTTAAGGCTGTGCAACATCGAAGCTCTGCTCTGCGTAAAAAATCGATATCATCTGATTTCTTTACCCTAAAGGAATCTTCTGTGCGAAGCCCTGTTAGGTGCTCTAGCAAGTACCCCGAAACCACATGCTGCCAAGTGTTTCTTTCTGAGACAATGGTGCGAAAAGGAAGTTCAGGCTTATGTGTTTTTATATTGAAAAAGACGTCTAAAATATGTTTTTTTTTTTGTCTGAGACACTCACCTAGATAGCCGTTCTAGGTCTATATCTTGTAACAGCTTCTTGGCTTTCTCTTTTTACTTTCGTAGGGCCGATCACCACCTCTTTAAAGTTCTTTGCCAGCGCGACTGAAGCTTTTCCCGAAAATTGCTTCTCGTTCAAAAGTACAAAGAAACCTTCCTTATCAACTGTCATTAATTTTAATCTACCGATTCTCGAGTGGCTTTCCTGGGACTTACACAGCACGTCTATGCACTCAGAAACACATCGAGCCCTTTCCGCATCTTCAACGTGCTTAGTCATAGACCTAACAATGGCTATCTTTTCAACTGGTTTCAAGTCCGGTTCCTTGCAGAACTTCGGTCCTAGTTTTAGAATGTCCAAGTGCTTAACTGGGGTGGCTGTGTCTGTCAAGTTGATCACTTTACCTGCTGGCACCGGAATTTTTTCTCCGGCAGGTAATCCTCACCGGACGTGCTGGGTGCCAGGGCACCGCGAGATTCCAGGCAACGTGTTGACGGATCACCTAGCAGTATCTGACCACGAAAACAGTCACAATACACTCATAGCTATTCCCCCATTAGACTTAAAACCCTTCCTCAAAAGAAAGCTCAGGGCCTTTTGGCAGAGCACATGGGATAAGCAGACAAGAAATAAGCTACACGTTATCAAACCGCATTTGGGTAATTGGCCGCTGGTATCGAAGTCACGCTACACAGAAGTTACACTTTGCAGACTCAGGATAGGCCACACACATAGTACACATTCATACCTTTTGTCCGGAGGCGATCCACCTTAGTGTGATCACTGTGGCGATCGCCTAACTGTACTCCACACCTTACTGCAATGCACGGAACTAGACGCTCTCAGGCAAAAGCATTTTTCAGCAATATACCTGCAGTTCCCACTCCATCCCGGTATGTTCATTGGCAGAGAACCACTTTTTAAATATCAGTCTCACTTCGAACTTCTAAAAGATGTCCATAACTTCAACGTTATTTTTCCAGGCGCTCCGTAGCGCGGCCTCATGATTGAGGCTGCTGCTGCGGTAACTCTATCAAAGGAAGCACCTGCCTCTCAGCCTTTGGGCTCAAAGACTTTGAGGAGGCATTCGTTCTGTTATCCCTCCTCTCACTTGTAAATACCATACTCACTCGTCATTTATCCCACACCCATAGATCACACCACTTGTTACTGCCATAATTTTATACTGTATACACATCTTTTACGCTTCTTTAAAGCGCGCGATTTCCGGCCTATATACAGCCACAATACACCCGGTCATCGTAATCATTGATCATCGCTAACATCACATAACAGACAGGGCGCTCTTTAGCCACCCATGGCCCTTGCGCCACAAAACCCTACTGATCGAATCCTCACCGTACTGTGTTCCAAAGTAAGTCCAGCGCTGTTTGGCTCGTCCGGGACCAATCCTTGTACGCGCGGCACTGCCTATTCCGTCCCCTCTGGAAACTACATGTCGCCTTGAGGCAGTCTGTTAGTAACCTGGCTTGACTCAACCATTCCGAGCGCAGGACCCTGCACATTCTTCTGGTGTGGCCTACCATGGGGCGAAACCATCTGCACATAGCCAACAACCGCTCGGGGCAAGTCCCTCGTCGAATGTGCCATGTCGCCACTCTTGCCTGGCATTCACTCAAAGCTATTGTCGCTGCCAAATAGGCTGGGTCGTGAAATATTTGGTTAAAAATAGGAAAGGTGGCCCTTGAAGAAGAAATGTACTGAACTAATACGGTGATCTGGGCGAGTTGGTATACTAACATTTTCGGGAAAATGCGCAGCGCGGCACAGACGAAGGACAAGAAACGGATGACACGAGCGCTGACTAAACTGAAATTTATTTCGCGCGCAAAAAACAAACAAACAAAAAAAAATGACGTTTAGGTCACATGGTGATTGCCAGATAAACAAGAGAAGCGCGGGAACATGCCATTCAAAAATGCTATTTCTTTTTTTATGCAGTGCGATAGAGGTTTGGCTGATACAACCAGCAGTATCCACGTGTATATGATAAGCCTCGATGATCGCACGGCTTGTTTGATCTTTATTTTTGTACATCACGGCTGTTTCTTGGCCGCAAACTGCAGCAGATGGAAATGTGAACCCTTGTTTCAAGCAACAGCCGTGATGTACAAAAATAAAGATCAAACAAGGCGTGCGATAATTTTTCTCTTCTCCTTCTTATGTATATCTTTCTGTCTGTTTCTCTCTCGCTTTCTTTCTCTCGTTGTACTCATTCTGTCACCCATCAGAATTACTACAGGCCACGCCGTAGCAGTGAGTAGTGGGATTTGCCCAAATTATTTGGCGCATACCCGTTTATGATCATGATAGTAGTGTGACAGTATCCACATTACGGCTGGCTTAAACAGCTTCACTGTTTAAAAAATACAATAATAATGACTGCCCGCAAAAAGTGAAAATCTAGTCTGCAGGCGCTTTACCTAGTCATGATCTCGCTGGGCAGAGCCCTCCACACTTCGGAGGTGAGTATCCTGCATTGACAGACCACAGAAATTTTGCACTTTTCATACAAAAGATCCATCAGGTTCTCGACAACGCCATGCACATCAAGGCACACAGAACGTAGCGCAACAGCATGCAGATTGCTGCAGTAATGATATCAAAAAATAAAACAAATACAATTACAGTGACTGCATGCAAAAAGCGAAAATCCAATCCACCCTTCATGCACTTACCTGGTCATCACCTTCCCAAGCCAAGCCACTCGGGGGTGAGTCTTGCATTACAAGGCACACAGATGTTACGACATTCCTGCAATGTGTTGTCTATTTGTCCTAGTACAAGTGAAGTTAATAGAATGTACATCAAGGCGCAAACAACTTAGCACAACAGCATGCAGATGCGGCAGTAGTGATGATACAATAACGGATACTGTTATAGTGACTGCATGCAAAAAGTGAAAATGTAGTCTGCTCTTCAGACACTTTACCTTGCCATAATCTCATGTTAAGACAAGTTAACGTAATGCACATCAAGGCACCTTTTTTCATTATTATCAGCAAAATGGTGTAACAATTCATGTTCCACAACTACTCACATTAGTACAAAGTTGTAATAACATAAACATATATGTGCTCTGAAAGTACAGAACGGAGAGAAAAAGAAAGCTGCTCATGCTTCAGCTCGACAAAGTTACTTTTCACCCTTGGAACATTTATGTCACATCTCTTGCTATTAGGAAAAAAATAGAGCTTTGTTCCATCTGTACCCGCCGTGTAGCAAAAATGATTGCGACTACAAAAATTCAACACCGCCATTTCTTGTTCTGAACAGTAGTGATCTCTTATACAATAACATGCCCATTCTAAGGTGGCAACAGATTATTGATTTACGCACAAAGAAAAACACAGCTGCTTCCCACGTCAACATGAAGAAATGAAAACTTGACACCGACACAACGTACCAGAACAAGGCCCTGTGGAAATCGGCTGATCTTAGTAGATGTGTGTTTTTAATTTGAAGCACAGACTGGTGTTTCCACTTCACTGATTTCTTTGGGCTCAAAGTATACGATTAATCCAAAGTCTGCCTGGTCACACTTAAATGGGACATCATATTTAAACAATGTACCCTGAAATACAATTCCACATCAACTTAGACTTTTAATGGGTCTGGTTTACTTGTGTAAGACACTATTCAAGAGCAAAAGGAAGACACATAACAAGTGCTGTTGTCAACTGTTCATTACACGACATTGTCATTTGCACGCACAAATGCGTTCTTAAAAACAGAGCAATCAGAAAAAACATTTCTGTATTCGATATGTGGCTTCAGAACTCATATTTTACACGTTTCAGCTTACATGTTTCGCCAAGTGCGTGCATTCATCTTTTATTGTATCCAAAGTGTTCTCTCGGAACTGGCTTTTTACACACCTTCCACTTTGACCATCATGGAGCATTGCAAAAAATGGAGGATTGCATTAGTAAGCCTTCAGTTTCTCTGCAGGCAAAAGAACTCAGATCTAAGACGCACATCACAGAGGCAAATTATTCTACATTCCTGTTTTGATTTGTGCATACACAGAGATTTTACAACATTGTTGAATAAGCAGTTGACAGTGGTGTTTGTCAGGTGTCTGCGCTTCAACTTTTGTGTAATTTTATTCTTTGCCCTTTCATCATAGAAGCTAAAAACTGACTATGCTGTGGAACGAATGGAAGCTACAGTAAATATGAATACACATACCTCAGTGCATAATTAGCAAGAAAAATTAACACTGACTGTGCTGCCACCGAACTTTTTATCAAAAAATTTGCTACGCAGAGTATCGATTAGTTATTTAAAAACAATATGGTTTCTTGCTCAAGCACTTGCACCACAGAATTCATGCACAAAAAATTTCACTTAGAAAATTGTGTGCAGAATAAACCTTTCATTATGCACTACTACAAAATAAAGCTTAGTCCGTACAAATTACCACTTCAGTGAAGTGTTTGATGGACGCACTTTTACAATGGATCCTGTGAAAATTACTTGCATGCCCTCATAAAAAACTCCCGAACGAAGCCAGAACCAACACAGCTGCAAGTACCTTGCTACTACAATGCTGCAAATACATCTAGATGTCGGTGAAGGTAGTTACCAAATCCATTCAGCACGAGCTCCTGCAAATTATAGTTCCTCCTGCGTTCATCACGCAGTTTTTGTTGCAGGCACGACACCTTCTTTTCCAACTCCTTAATTCGCTGCTTCTCATCTTGGTGGCTGCCTGGCTTATCTTCCGCAGGCAAGAAAGCTTGATGATTGTGCCACTCTTGTGGCTGACATGTGTCTGAAATATAATCCATAAGGTACACTAACAAGCTTAAATGTCAAACATATCTGCACGAATAGAAGATGCAAAAACGTTCCAGAGATACGTGAAGCAGAAGAAAAAAGTCATTAGGACAGGCACGCTTTTTCGTGCTTCAACGCGATTTATAGAAAGCAAGAGTTGACAATTATAGGAATATGATATCTACAGGTGATTCATAGCATGCAGGTCTTTGCACACAAAACTGGAAGATGTGGCTATCCTCATTTGTTCAGAAAATTTTGCTCAGCAAAAAAAAAAGCAACTTTCCCTAGCTTGTAGAGTGTACGAAAGTGTCCCCAATGTGCCCCCATGTTGCCCGGGTCTTGGCTTCCGCACGTAGGGCCGAAGACCTCCTTTGTTGAGGAAAAAACCCTCATACGAAAGCCAAGTAGCTGACGCTTAAATGACTCATTTTCTTGTGACAAGGTTTTTTTGTACTGGGGTAAAAGCCATTGGGGAGAAAAAGAGGGTAGCATAAATGCTGAATTAACACTGCTGGACTTGTAGTGAAATATAACACAAAAATTTGTTAAGGTAAAATGTTAACTCGATAAAAGGTGGGTTAGTTGACCAACCGACCGAATCTGCTTAAAACAATAATGCTTCCCAGCAAGGTCCGGACGGAAAGCCACCCATCGTTTGGTTAAGCCAAGACATTCGCCCGCCTGACCTTCCTCCAAATGCCATGTCAAAGACGGAGACGGTCTTGCCAGGGTACATGTGCTTCAGGCAGGCATATTTGGCCCTTCCAGCAGCGCACATTTGTATCAGTATACCCTCATTGGCATCCCAAATGACAGCAAAATCTACAATAGTGACCTGGTTACATTCCGTCACTACCAAGCCAGGCTTGAGCCGTACATGCCCACTCGTGACGTGCAGTTTTTCCACCTGCCCTATAGCCTGGGGGCGTCGCTGCTTGACCATGCGGGGAACATTCTTCATTATGAAATTGTACCGCTCTATTCTCGGCAGATGCACGCTCGGGCACTCCTGTAGAATATGGAAGGCGGTTCCGGGCTTAGTGCCACACCTCCGACATTGTCGTGCACCTGGGTTGATGGCATGCTTATTTGATAAAGCCCTGGTGGGGTATAAATTTGTACGTAGCCTCAGTGCCTTGCTTTGGTCACCGTCTCTGAGCTAATTGGAATCGTAGGCCAGCCACGAATTCGCTGTGAATTGTGCCTTGTGTGCAAAAAGATCCCTATTTGTATACCTCCCCATTTGTCGTTTCCACCAAGCAATGGACCCCCTCTTGATTGCAGCCTAAACATGGGATGCTTCGGTTAAGTCAGTGGTCATCTCAAACATTCGCGCGACGCGTTCGCGACTAGCGCCAAGAATGTCCGAGAACAATTCGTCAACAAATCCTTCGCCAGCACAGACTAGGCGTGTGAGGGCCTTGTAATGGATAACTAGGGCCACCCTCTGGAGTTGTAGCATACCCAGCCCACCACATCGGTTAGGCATACAAATATGGCTATTAGGAAAGCCCTGTGGCAAGTGTAGTGCTGTCTTAACTGTTTTGGACATTAGCTTGTTGAGGCGACCCGCCTCAGCCTGAACCTGCAAGGAGTTCGAAGCACCATAAAGATATGGGGGTTGAACAAGCTGCCACCAACAGTGCACCTTTTCAAAAGGTTTGAGCTTGGCGTTTCCAATCAGCTGTAGAAGCCCGCTGGCCTTTACCGATTCTGTAGTAGGTGCTTTCTTTACATAGTAGTGAAGGCCGAGGTATTTAATAGGTTCATCCCTTACAGCGGGTTGGACCTCAGTAGCAGCCACAGGCATTGGCTCAATCGAGTAGCTGTCGAGCAACAATCTAGTAACAATGGAGTAATTGAACCCTTTTGAAACATGATTTGGGCGCCAGCCGAAGTACTGTGACTTTGCGGGATTGATGGGCAGACCCACATTTGGGAGGTAGCTTGACGGTGCGAAGGCCCTCGTATCTGTCGGATATGAGGACTAAGTCGTCTGGAAACGCCATTGCGGACATCTGAAACTCCCCGAGCTGGACCGCCAACTTCGAGCCATTGAGTCATTCGAGTAATGGACCTAACACGCGGTTGAACAAGTACGGGGACAGCGTATCCTCTTGTTTAATGTCAAAGTTGATCAAGATACTGATAGCACTGCATGCTTTTTGATATTATCAGTAAATGCATGCCCCTTCCCACGTTCGCAACAGCCAGCACCCATGTGCCAAGCAAAGAGCACCAAGCAATGCCGGACCCTACGTACCAGCACATCAAGGGCCAGTAAACAACTCCGCAGTCCAAAACACGTGAAGAGATAGCTGCGCAGTTGTCCGCTGCGAACACACTACTGCAAGAATTTTGCGAATAAATGGTGTGATAAAGAAGTTAAGTGGATAAAGCAACCATTTCTCCTGGTTCTGGTTTCCTGCTCAGCCTCGCCACACTACCCCCTGCAGAGGAGTAGGCGTAGCCCATCACCGTGACTACACCTGCATCAGTGATGTAACACAACATCAGTGATTATGTCATCGGCGTGCAGTCAATTGAACAAGGCTTTCTTCCCGTGTCGCTCGTGCGAGTAAGTTGCAGGTGGCGTGGTTCGAGGCACAGATGACGTAAACAAATACGCGCGCAACAAATGCGCAGCCAAAACCGCATCACCACAAGGCAGAGTATCTTAGTACGGAGGACCGATCAACTAGCTCAGTGCAATGTAACATTGCCCACATGGACAACATTGCATCACTTAGCCAGCGAAAAGAATTAGACAGGCGCTAAAGAGGTATTGAGGAATAGTTTTTTTTTAAATCTAGCATCTGTACGGCATGCAGGGCTGTGATATTCGCAAAATGTGATCGCCGTGGACTTCTGTACGACTGAGCGAGGTTGTTTTAGGGGCGTAAGAACAACAAAAATCCGAGCATCTTTACTAGCCATTTAAAGGGTTCGTGAACCACGCCTCAAGCTTGGTGAAAAAACTATTCTGGGGATAGCAGACACTGCTATGAAAATCTCAGCCGAATCTTTGTTGTGCATGGCAAAGAGTTTAGAAGCGGACCACAAAGTTGCCATTTTTTCAGGCACCCTCTTTCCATACAGAGGCGTGTGCTCACTCACTCTCTTTGAAGCTGCCGGTGTCTGCTGCTTGACGTCGAACAGCAGAAAGCATGCTATTGGCCAATCGCCGACATAAATCAAGAGTGGCATTTGCATCAGATAGGCATTTTACCATGGGGTGCCACTACATACCGGCGCTGTGCTCGATAATCTGCTAACATTACCGAGTGAGCGACGCTCACTCACAAGAATTACAACTCGAGAGAGCAATCGCTTTTTATCACGCGCGCCCAAATTCGTGACGCGCGCTGACTTAACAACTTCTTTTACCATGCCACCCCCCCCCCCCCTGTGAAGCTTCCAGCGCGCTCATCGTGGAAAGAGAACAGAGAAAGCGCTTAAAAATAAATGTTCGCGGCAATCAAGTCAAGAGGCAATAGAGTCCGAATTGTGGTCAATCGATGACTACTTGGAAAATTGGTTCAGAAGCCCTTTAAAGGGACCCTGCAACAGTTTTCCAAGTAATCGCTGAATGTCCTAATTCAAAGAGCCTATTGCCTCACAAATCGACTGCCGCAAAAAGTTTTTAAGTCCGTCAAATACGAGCGGAGTTACAGGGATCTGTGGCACGCTTCAATCGCTTCCTCTCTTTTCGTATTGGCGAGCGCGCTCAAAGCTACCGCAGGGAGGAGGATGACAAGGGGGCAAGAAGATGCATCCCTTCGCCAGCGTGCGTCATCATCTCGGGCACTTTCTCTTCATTTTTTTCTCTTAGAATGCACGGCTTACTTTCAGTGGGATTGCGAGCGTGTGCGAGGGCATGTGGCGGCATCCCGTGGTGAGCACGGTAGCTATGCAGCTCGCGATGCTCAAATCAGCCAATGGTAGTGGATTTGCGGTTTATGGCGCGGTGATTTAGGCCTATGGCATCATTTGTTGAGAGAAGAGGGAACGATTTCTAGCTGACGTGACGAATTAATGGTAAATTCCAGGCCGTGTGCTGTGCTCTAATGCTTGTCTCGCGTCTTCTGAGGAGCCTCGACTACCGATCGGCAGCGTTTCTTGACCATGCTGAAAAAGCCTTGCAGGGCCTCTTTAAGGAGTAGCGGCACAAAATTTTGAGGGCGGAATAATTCCAGAATGATTTGCATGGATTCACAAACACATCTCCACTGAAGCATTTAAACGCAATTTTAAAGCGGCCCTGCAAGGTTCTGACTGCCTTCTGCGGCTTCTGAGTGTGCGTGTAGTATTAGTACCGAGATGAACACAAAAAGCATTATAAAAATGGTGCATGGGAGCTTCGGTGCGCAGGTGCATGTGTCTTCAAAGTTCAAAACCTACCGTGACAAAATATTCTATTTCGCATTTCAGCGTCCCAGTAAAGCAGCGTAATCACCATAACTCTTACTGATACACCGTATGTTCTGCCTCGTGGTGGCTTTTACAAGCCATTGCACAAAGCACCTGCTGCGAAGTTGTAATCGTTCTCAATATACAGTTGAACCTCGTTATAACATACACTGATATCACAGATTAGTGTTTATAGCGAACTAAATAAGAATAAGAAACTAAATAATACCGCTGTCACACTGAAAGTTTTATTGTCATTCGAAAGGAATGACATTCGCATTTAAAGACATTATGCGCCTGCTGCGCAGCAATGTTTGATGTCATTACAATCGAATGAGTTCGAAAAGCACATTCGCCGTCGCAGTCGAACCGAATGTGTGCTCTCTACCCCAGATTCCAGTTTAAAATCGGGCATTCAGCATACTCAATTTGACACGCATTCATGCAAACACACTAGTAATGTTGCTTTTATTAAGGTACCTGTCATTTTAACGAGAAGAGGTGTACTGAAGGCTGTCGTAAAATGTTTTTACTTTCCACCTCAGTGGCGTCTGGCCGCCGGCGCTATCGGCAACAATGTAAACAAACAGACGCCTGTGTGCACGTGCATCTGCAGCGGTGGCATCGGCTCCACGAGAGCACTGCACCCACGCGGAGACATTTGCTCTCATACGGCTTTGGGAAGACAATTGTGCGCAGTTCCGTTGCAAACTGTTTTCCCGCATGGACGTGTGTGAGACCGCGTTTTGAAAGCGAACAAGCGCGGAACGCTCTGGGCTTTTGTGTGTGTGCTGTCGCACCGCAAACTGCCATGGGTGCATCTGTTACTTCGCGTTCTAGGAAACGTCAATAGACGCGACGCGTTCTTTTTCTTTTTTTTTCGTCATGCCGTGCATGTCTTAAGCGAACGCTCCTATTGTACATATCCGTACGTACTTCCTCGAACTGCAGCACAAATACACTTTTGCTGAATTCTTCACAGACGCCTCAAAGTCTCACACTTTGAGTCGGTCGGTCCATCTTTTTATAGACGTAGGTGTGCTGCACCCCATAGAAGCATCTTCACAGCGGAGGCATGCGCGATACTGGCAAACATACGCATGAATTAAAAGTACAAAATAGTGCTCTGCACCGATTCCCTAAGCGTGATAAAAGCTCCGAAAACTCCTAAAAAGCATAAGAACCCTGTCCTTGTCTCGGTCTACACACTTTTATGCACAGTCTACGCGCTCGAACAACATGTAGTGTGCTGGGTACCAGGGCACCGTGAGATCCCAGAAAACGTGTTGGCGGACCAGCTAGCTTCATTTGCCCGCGAAAACGCTGCCGATACACCAATAGCTATCCCTGCACTAGACCTAAAACCCTTCCTTAAACGAAAGCTCAGGGCTTATCCGCAGAGCTCATGGGATATGCACACAGAATATAAACTACGCGCTATCAAGCCGCACCTTGGTAACTGGCCGCCAATAGCTAAGTCACGATGCACAGAAGTAACACTTACCCTTCGTCCGGTGGAATCCACCCATTTGTGAGAAATGTGGTCGACCGCTTACCGTCCTTCACGTTCTTATGCAATGCAGTGAATTAGATCCCATTAGGAAAAAGCACTTTCCATTACCCTACCGAGAGCAAGTACCACTTCATCCATCGATGCTCATTGGTAGGGATACGCTTTTCAAACACGATTAATTGTACGCGTTTTTAAAAGATGTGCATAGTTTTCACGTGATATACACAGGCAATACGCAGCACAACCTCTGAACAGAGGTTGCTGCTGCGGTAGCTACATTGCCGTAAGCACCTGTATCGCGGTCCTTGGACAAAAGGGCGTTGACTAGGCATTCGTGCTCGCACTATATATTTAGTTTTATTATCACGACCATTTGCCACTCATTGTCACTGCACACATTTCATGTAAATCTCATGATTTTCATACTTATATGTCTTACGCAGCTTTAGTGCGCAGAATTTTAGGGCCCTTATACAGCCACTTCCCATAATCATTGTTCACATCTCTTGTGTCATGAACTGGCGCTCTTTGGCCATCAAATGGCCCTTGCGTCATAAAACACCATATATCATCAAGTGTAGCTCAAGCTCGCACTACCTAAACAAACCGAACTTAAAGCCACTTGTCTTACGCTTCGAGGAATACTGCCGCACGTGTAACATTCCTGAAGAAACACTTAATGTCGCCATGAAACCACGAAGACGGCCACCATGGTTCGACCTGGCGCAGCATTGCGATTTGTCATTCAGCCACCTGAACAAGAAAGACACCCCATCAGAACACACAATCCTAGAATTCCGTGCACTTCAGCATTAATATAGGGACTACGCCGAACTTACACTGATGGATGGAAAACAACAAAGCATGTGGGTATTGGGGTCGTGACAGAGGAAGGTGCAGTTAGTGTGAGAGTACATCACTGTATTTCTATTTATACCGCTGAAGGTTGTGCCTTATGGGAAGTAGTACCAAGAATCGTCGCTGGCAAACGCGAGAAGGCGATCATATTACACAGATTCATTAAGTGCACTTTTAAGCTCTCCATGTTAAATCCGAGTGGGAGCCATAAGTTGGCGACGTTTTAAAGATGGTCTTTTTAAATAGCGAGCTAGCTGCTATAGGTTTCTTCTGGGTTCCAAGCCATGTTGGGGTACCGGGAAACGAAAAAGCACATGAATATACTTCTTTGGCAGTACGCAAAGCACTAAGATAAATGAAAATTCCCCTGAAAGACAGCCCGCGAACAATTCGTACAGCTTTTCTTTGATAAATGGCAGCAGCAATGGGACTCGTGCACAAATAATAAGCTTCACCCAGTAAAGCCCACGCTTAGAAAATGGAAGGCCTGTCGTCGTCAAGAACGGTGTGTTGAGGTCATTTTATGCCGACTCCGAATTGGGCACACACACCTGACACACAACTTATTACTCGCAAGGAACGAACAATCCACTCGTGAAAAAATGTCAAGAACCCTTAAAGTTACTGTCTAGCATCCTTCATCTCTTCTCTGTTTTGTATCGCAATAGAAAGCGTACAGTCTGTAGTGTCTAACATTGCAGCGGTTTCTCTGAAAAGTGAGTAGAAATTTTTAAAACATAATTTTTCGCTTGGCGTTCTGTCTTCTTCCATTGGTTTAAGAATGCCCACAACACTGGTTGATGGACGCAATGACGATTGTAGTGCCGGTGAAAGTCAAAAACTGGAAACATGCAGTTTTTGCAGGCTTCATTAGGTTTTGTCTAATAGTAAAAAAATACCGTAGTGGACGTTTAAAGCGCGCAAACGTTCAAATAAAGTATTATTACCACAGTCTCTGTTTAGTCAGCCTGAAAAACCACCACCGTCGAGCGGATAACTTGAGTACTCTAGTGGTGCGACTGGCCAGGCTCTGGCGACAGCCTTTCACACGGATGCCGCGAGGTGACGCCACTGCTACATTTCCTAGGAGCTTCGGCTGCGTTGTCGGGCCGTCGCGGGCTCCTTCCGAGTTGCAGCTGCGGTTAATTCTAACGCGCGTGTTTGCTTCCTTGCTCATACAAACGTAAAATTGCCAGTTACTGCATAGCTCAGCGGTTTCTATATACATAGGTTGGCTAAGAAAAAAAAAAAAAAAATATATATATATATATATATATATATATACATATATATATATATATATATATATATATATATATATATATATATATATATATATATATATATCCATTCGCTACAAAGCGATTGCTCATCACATGCCTAGGCTTACGGCGCGCTTCCACTATAGTTTTGGTGTTGGCTAATTACATAGGAGGTCATGGTACAGGACACAGTGCTCAGAATCGAAAATGAAAACAGAGACACCTCTTGATTTATTGTGGTGGTTGGAAGAGTACAAAAAAGATTACAAAATAACGAAATAAATTTCTCTAGTTGAACAGCTTTTCAAAACTATTACGAGGATCCGCAAAAACGAAGAGACGTGAGATGGACACGTGCACAACTTCACATCTACTGAGCTTTAGGTGCATGGCTGATTCGCGCTTTTTAGCACTATTCTGGTTCACGCTTTTAGTTAGGAAATGCAGACGAGTAGTGATGTAAAAAACGATGACCTCAGCTGTAATGCCTTCAGAATGGTCAGGACAACCAAGCCCGTTTTTTTGCTTTGCCTTGACTTCACTTAAAATATCGAGTATGCTATCAGCGTGCAGCTCCAGTAAACTGAAACACGTTGTGAAGGCTTTTTCTAAATCATGGACAAACTTAAACAACAGGCTAGACGGATAAAGCAGGCCACCTCTGTCTTTCATGTGTGTCAATTGTGCAAGGTGTTTGAGTCTTTCAGCCGACTCCTTTTGCATTACAAGAAGCTTCAGGCACTCTTCGCAGCCAGACTTCAGTAGGCATTTTGGCGCTACATATCGTGCTATATAAAATGTCAGCCGGTTATCACTGGCAGATATAACACATGACGCATGGCCTGGCGCACTCTCTGGGAGCGAGCTCGGCGCGGCAGCTACATTGTCACTGTCTATAAACTTATCCATTAAGCGCTGTTTACCAGATGGAACATTTTCAGCGCCTGAATTCGCGGGTAGAAGGGCTTGGAGCACTGCAGGCTCACAGTTTCCCTTTCAAACTGAGTGGGCAAGATTGTTGAAGCTCAAGCAGTTGATAGTGATAATGAACTGCTGCGCTGTTGGGTGCGTGTTACATTCAGACGACTGCCTGACAATGCCAAAAACATGTTCAACAGGATCCTGACTTACTCTAGATGTCATAAAGTACCTGTAGCCTAGTTTCTCAGTGAGATACCGAAGCAGAGAAAACACACTTGACACTGTCACTCGCAGCCCTGCAGCTGTTGACTGGCTCAGGAATCCTTTCTGTCCCTTCGTGTGGTCTTCCCATGATGAAAGATACTCCTGAAACGATTGCACTTTCTCAACACGCTGAATTTAGGCGGAGCGCTTCAGCTGGAAATCGTGAAGTCATCATTTGCACAACGTCATAGATGATCCTGTGAAATGAACAAAAGCAGGATGAATCTATGTGGGCAAAAGTCAGACTGTCATATGCAAGGTGGAAGGTACAATCACAATAAAACCACAATGTGATGACACTTGAAAAACTTCAGTGTAGCTCTGACGTCACCACAGACATCTTCAATTCTGGACTTGTACAGCTGCAGACCATGAATCACTTTTTCTCCGAAAAGCTGAAAAGCTAAAGATGCTCGCATCGTTTCAAAATTGTCGGGATTCGTGTGGCTTTCGGTGATTCCATGCATTGCCTGCAATGTGACACTGCAACCATTCAGTGCCAAAGCTTTGCGTACGAATTCTAAAGATACAAATTAATACCAGAGTGAGCGACTGCTAGAAACAAACAGATTGTATCAATAAAATTGTACAGCATGCTTGGAGATCAAAACAACTTACCCTGCCCTCAGGTGTTTCGTAGTACGACCTTAGTAGTCCATTCCTCAGGCACTTAATAAGATGAGGAAAGTCCGACAGAAAATGGAGTTTGCGTGTTGGGTCCACTGGATGCAATGTGCTGCATTTCGTTTCTGTCAGTGATGCCTTGATGCCCATCACAGACCACATTTTCCGATTCCAAGTGGCACCATCAGATGTAATGAAATCAACCTTGAGGCCGGCCTTGTCAGCTAAAATAACGGTTTCAAGCATTATCCTCTAGACACGTGTGGCACATACCCGTTTACCACCGGCCGCAGTGTACGGGTATGCGCCACAGGTGATTCACAGTTTACACCTACCCAGGAACGGCGAGAACAGACATTAGTAATTTAAATGCGAGAGCGTTACGAAAAACCGACATCGGCAGCGTTGACCCGACGAATGGAAAGAATAAAAATGAGGATCCAAGCAGGAATCGAACCCAAGCATTCTGCGTGGCAATCAGGTATTCTACCACAAAGTCACGCCAGGTCTACAAGCTGTTTTGAAAAAAAAAAACAGCCTCTGCAGGCGTAATGATGGTGCAACGTTAGTTGTGGTGCTGGGTATCTAATTTTACAAGAAAGCAATAAGCACTACATATGTAGTCCCACAATACAGGCGTCATATCAGATTAACGTCCGTGATTCCAGCGTTGGCTCCGCATATAGTGCAGTCTATATAATAAGCAATACATTTGTATTCCTGTGATTAAATTGAAGCACTGCTCGACCCTGGAGGAATACATTAACGAAAGTTACGTATGATATTGACATCATCGCATCGTAAAGTGCACTTAGTCCGCCAGAACGACGCAGTGTCATCTTCATTTCTTACAAGGCTGGGCGATGGCCTCATGCTGACCGAGGATGATGACAGATTGATTGACAGCCGCTTTGTAGACTAGGCTACGTAGGTCACATACGCCCAGGTAGCCTACGAATACGACAAGCGCCATCCACTGATGTTGGTCTACGTAGCCCTATCCAGGCCTACCAGCCTCAACGGCCTAAACCTCACCAACACGATGGGTGACTTCAGATTCCGACATGTCGCCGGCTCTATATACAGACAATTTGTCTACGAAATGACCGAGGCATCCACGATTTTTAACACTGTACTATAATTCATACTTTACTACACGTGGACCGCTCGCCACCGCGATCGCGATCGCGACCGGATCCGATAACAAGTCATGACCAGCGTCTAGTGCTCACTAATCACGGTGATGATGACCTTGTTCAGGAACTGTTAGGAACAACTTCCACACATGGACACGGGTTCGTGAAACGTGCGTGCTTTCTCCACGATAACAGACAAGTATAATTTACTGCATTTACTTCATTGAGTGACTTCCTAAGCTTAAAATTTCGATACTTCTTGGACTCCAGCCAGATTAATGTTGTGCCTTTCACAAACCCTGAACAAACGGCATGCATGTAGTCCACAACAAAACCAGAACTGAAAGTGAAGAAAGTGAGCATAGTCAGGACACTGATAGTTTTTAACACCGTTGCTCACTTTCTTAGGTGCAGTTCTGGCTTTGTTGGCATGTGAAATGAAATATTCGTTGGTTCGTCATTTGGGAATTGTGGCAGGTGCAGGGTACGCTCTAGAGTGACCTCTGCCGTTCTCCACAACTTCGCCTGGCTTCTCGCACCAGGCACAACCGTACTGCCCATTAAATTGTGTCATGCATATAATGTCGGCCCTGGCTACGCTGTCCACACAGCAAGGCCCTGGAAAAACCTTTGACACCTTTGCCTGGCCGCGGCTGTCTATCCAGTAAATCCCCTCTGCTGAAAGCTTGTTCACTCTCTGGACAAACGGCAAGAGAAACGTGTTCATGCGTGGCTTCTTGGGTCCAAACCACAAGCCCGCCAAAAGCACTTTCTGCACTCTTTCCTTGAATGGCAGTTCATTCACCTGTGCTAGCAGGGGCCAGAATGAGTAAGATGAACTCTCGAAAAGTGGCACTCCATCAGTGTTAAATGTTAACGTCAGATCATGGGCCTGCAAAGGCAATGCATGGTACGCTGCACTATTTGAAATGTCGTGGACAGTGTATGACTGTTTCTGCTTTGGTGGAACACAACCAAGGTCTTCCAGGAGATCCTTATTTGAGCTGCCAAATCAACAGTTGTAAAAAAAAAAACAAGAGCTACGTAGAAGCTCATCAGGTACAAGTTCTTCTCCACATTCCTTGCAACATACATTGGCGTTGAGGCAATCAATCTAGCCAATGTAAGAGGAGCATGCCATACAATAAAAATGTCATTTACGGGCACTTCGGCACCTGAAAAGTGTTTGAAGAAGGAGTACTTTGTGGTGGGAAATGTTGCTCCATCTGGTATATGTGCTTCAATCACCTTCAGCATACTTTCAGTTGCCTCTTATGACGAGTCACGCCGCAGGCTGTGTGCCATCACCATTAGCATACTTTGGCCTCTTGTGAGCTTTGCCCCTGGGTAGATGGGTTCGTCCTGAAAAAAAGAATAGTATGCACATTGCTAGTAAGAGACACCTATAGTTTGATTACAATTTGCTGTGGTGGTTACTATGAACTAAAACAACCAAGGTTGAACAAAATCGCAAGATTTCATGGACAACAGTGCAAGTCGGAACAAATTCAGAAAAGAATTGCACTACTGTCACCAATTTTCCATGTTCCCATGAATACCCATTGTAATGTGATCATGAATCTGTCTTCCATATTGATGCTTCGAAAAAAGAGAGAGAGAAAGATAAAAGCTCAGGCTTTCTAATCTTTAAAAAAAACAACACAATTCGATTTTAATGCCTTACCTATGATAGATAGAAACACATTTGTTTCAACCTAGTGAAATGCTGTCCAGCTACTTCCATGACAAGCAATCGAATGGGCACTATATTTTCACACAAGGGCAATGGTAAGAGAAACGACACGGATAGCACTAGTCCATGTCATTTCCTTTACTGCTGTCCCTGTGCGAAAAAATCGTGCCATTTCCTTTTCAACATGCAAAACCAACTAGTCCAAGTCTTCACTTTACCATGTTCCAAACACAGCTGTACAGTGTCATTCATCCTAAGGTGAGCACCGTTTTATCATTCATAGACCTCATAGAAGCTGGCACATGTTTCGTACATAATTCGGAAGATAATTATTGTACTTATTGACATCGTGGTTACATATCGGATAAGGAATATTTTTCATGTGAAGCAAAATAAGCATTCTAGTTCGATGTGCTGAGCACTGATGAGGTGTTTACCGAAGACATGCTCGACCTGTACATACATGCAGGGTGCAAGAATAGCCTCAAATTTAGGAACGGGAAGATGGTGAGCTCTTCAGGTCAAGCAAAGATTTCACTAAGGTTGAGCGTTGGCCTGGTTGGTGCAGCATAATTCAATGTTTCAGCGCAAGCTAGAAGGCGATATAGAACAACATGCTGTGTATGTCGCTTTGTTGTCTGCGTTACTTCCGCTGGATAACATAGAAAAATCTCACCACATGGAACCATTCATCCCGTCCTGTAAAAGTAGGAGCGCTCAAATATTTTTGGCTCACGAGTTCCTTTATATGAGCAATTTTCTGTGCACTCACAAATCTTATCCCAGAGCATTGATTTGAAGGGCTGCCCCGCAACGTTTCGATTCCTGAGCTATTGATTACTTCACCACACACATTAAAGCTCGTGCGTCTGCGACTGTTTGTGGCTTGCGATAAAAGTTGACTAAACTGACATTCTTCTTGTGCACTACACTGACAAATCCCTCGAATGACGAGGGTGACGGGATTCGCGTCACGCATGTGTATTCCACATAATTATCACGTTGGACTAATAGAGGTTCTACATTTTTTAATTACCAAGTGTTTGCTGAAGCATGTCTAAATGGTAACCCCATCTTTCAACTATGCAAGAACATTAACCATCCTTAGCCGCAACTTCGGTTAACGATGATATTTTGTTGCACACTCGTTAACAGTACTCATGGACTCAAGGCGCAAATGAAAACAGCTCTTTCCAGTTGTAAAAAAAACCATCGTAAGTAACGTTAGCGCACTGCACTGTACCATGAATGCAAGTCAAGCGCATATACGTACGAGATGGGTATCTCCGCTTTGAGGTGTCGACATGTTGCCATCAGCTGCACTCTCGGAACTGCTGTCGACGTCCACGCTCTCATCGGAATCGCTGCACTCGTCAATCTTGCTTCCCACGGCATCAAATGCCACAGCAGCCTCTGCAGAAAACTCGGCTAGCTCTGCATCTACTCTCTCCGATGTCAACATGGCGTGCACAGACGAGGCACTCGTGCACGGTTGATTTTGGGTGCCTGTCGTTCTTTCTGGAGTTTCAGGCGATCCAGAAGCAAGGTGGTGTCCGCTGTCATCACACTGCGCAGCTTGCATCCTAAATCTATGCTTAGAACGTATCGGAACATCCTGCGTCGCGTCCCAAAGATATGTTCCGTACTTTCCTTTTCCTGGCATCTTCGCAGGGCAGTCGCACGAGCCGGTTGAAGCTGTTGAAGCACAAGCGGCTGCAACAGAGTTGTTTTCATATTGGGTCAACGATCGGGTTTCGCAGCTGAACGAGCAAAAATTTTCTTGTACTGAAAGCGCCAAGCCCGGATTAATTAAGATGAGAAATTTGCACGTCAGCGAGGAATTTTAGGCCCCTATACAGCCACCTAACATCACCATTGGTCACGTCCGGTATCAGGTACTGGCGCTCTTTGGCCATCATTGGCCCTTGCGCCATAAAACACCATATATCATCATCAAATTTGCACGTCAAGCACACATCCGGACGCACGCACTCATTCGACATTCGCTGCAGGACGATAATCGTCCAGCCAATCAACAGCGGCCACTACCGCAACTGCGGAACGAGTGTTACAAAACAAAACGAAAAAAGCATGTACTAAGCACACTAAGCATGCCTATTTAATGCCATCCGCCGTTAAGTACGGATTAGACGATGTTGCGATGTTGCGCTAATCAGCACGTGGTTGCTGTCGTCTGCTTCAACGTTCGTAGTTATGTCTTTGCTAGGACGGACCGTTCTATTAATTCTGAATGCTAGCGTAATAGCTAAAAAATAAAGGTATCGTCACATATGCCGGTAGTTCATCACAGCATAAAGCGGGCTCCCAAGGTATCCCATCCGTGGCTACCGTAGTTGATGGAAACGCGAGCACGACTCTTGCGTTGAAAACGTGTTTCCCTTCCTCCTCTCCACTCAAAAGCTTTTGAAGTTTGCATGCTTCTGATAGGAAGACATGGTGAACTACGGATTAACTTTTCCAACTCCGAAGTTTTTTTTTTTACTTGCATGTCCCATTTACAACCGCATGTTCTTTAGTATTCGGCCGCATCGATTCACCTGTCGTCATTGCGGTCATTGAGGCATTATTGGTCATGCACGAGAGTTACTCGTGCAGGATGTTACTAGTTTTAGAATTGAAGGCGCCCTCGAATTTCGGTTCAGTACAGACCTTGATACGAATAGGTTGCGAAATAGTTGTTTCTTTGCGGTAAGTGGTGAGACAACGGCTGCTTGTAATTTATTTTTATGTTTTAATGAATGTACAATGTCACTCAGGTTCACGTGATTTTTCATCCGTGCATTCTCAATGACATCCTCGGCGTGTATGTTGATCGCGAAGTACCCAAAATATCGCACTCATAATGCACGTCGATCAACGTGCACTTGCGGGGTCCTCGTACATGGATGCCTCGTCCGCATTCATGCAGTGAGCTATGCCGAGTGTTCTTGCCTTTTAAACATCATACAGGTGTCCAGGAGCATAAAGATCTAGCTAGCACAACACTGGAAGTGTCGCGACAACGTGTAGGTGCATTTTTTATTGCTTAATATTGCTTCCCCGCATTCACCTGCGCGTTACAAGAACCCAACTTCTGCAAGAACAAGGCCACTTAGAATGGCCGTCTTCGCACTTTTATAAAATTTGCGTTGAGCAGATATGATCTGTAGGCTCTACGTCGCCGCAATGCAGTCGCAGCTCATGCAAAGTCCCAATTACGCGTGGTAGGAGCGTGTCAAAGCAGAATTTTATTTTTGGAGTCCTGTTTACATTCTCTATCAAGCATGATGCGCAGAATAGCTAACAACGGTGCCTAACTTAGGCAGCTCTCAAACAATATAATTTCAGTAAGCAACACCGACTAGGCCAAGAAGAGACTCTCCTCTAGTACGCTGCGGGCCTGGCATTGATCAACAAGCTGCTCGTAAGATCTTGTGCACATGATAAGGGACCTTAACTTGGCGATCGACTATAATAGCTTAATTGTCCTTGCAATCAGCATGTTTTGAGAACTCGAAGAAACGAAAAACCCAGCATCTTGGACGCGCACACAAGAAGAAAAGATAACAGAAACACGCTGGGTTTTTCGTTTAAGTACGGACCAACGGCCCAACAACAGATTATTCTTGTGAGAACTCGTTGGTGCGTGCCAATGAGCTTCCTAAAATTACTGAACATGAAATATATTGAATGCGTGTTTCCAAATTCTTTAGCGGCAGCTTGTGTCATTGCTCACTGCATCAGCTTCGCAATCATAGGCGTGCGCAGGGTTTCCCATCGGGGTGGGGGGGGGGGCACAGTTTCATGACAACGCTCCTCCCTCCATTGGACGAGTGCGATAGACAATTACAGAGAAATGAAAATGAAGCTATAACTTGCTTCTGACAATAGACAATTGAGGCGCCTCGAACTTTTGGAAAATATTATTGGC
This sequence comes from Rhipicephalus sanguineus, assembly GCF_013339695.2. Lineage (NCBI taxonomy): Eukaryota > Metazoa > Arthropoda > Arachnida > Ixodida > Ixodidae > Rhipicephalus > Rhipicephalus sanguineus. Next base: position 88,419,715 of record NC_051186.1, read on the forward strand.
GATCAGGTCATCAACACTGCTCTGTATGCATTATCTTCTTCGGAAACAAAGATCTCTTATTTCATCATTAGGACATTTAATAGCATTCAGTGCCATACGAAAATTCGTGCTCGCCCACATTGACATCAGTTCTTGTCGTTCAAAGACACCACGAAACGCAGTGGCTCCCCGGCATGCTCATATATAGCGGCATAGAGCGTCTTGCGCACGCCAGAGCCCTCGTTTTTTTAGGAGCTGGCTCGCCAGGTTCTTAAGCTGGGGCGAAGTCCCGCGCCGTAACCTGCATCCATCCATTCAAAGCGTCGTGGAACGCGAAGAGGAACGCTATGCGCGTCGTGTCTTCCCTCTAGGCTGGCCGTTAATTCTCACAGGGCGAGCGCGGAACGCGGTCGATAGGTAGGCGAGTGTCTGACTGCTATTTTTAGGGCCCCTTTGTGTGGTCAAGGGCAGTGGTCAAGGACAATATCAAATTCAATGAACATTAGGAGCGTTGCATCTGCAAGTGGCGACAATGGAGAATCAGACGCTCTTAGATATTTCTGGTATATGTACTTCATCAATGTGTATATAATTGTAAATTGTGTATATAGTTCATAAAAATTTTAAAATAAAACAATGTGTATATATGTATATATAACAATGTGTGTCACGTCTTCATATGATGGTAGAGGACTTGTACGGAAGATTCACGGTTTTCCCGATCTTCTCCGAGCCACCTGCTCAATCATCATTCACTTCGTGGATATGACGTGATTTTTTTTTCTAAAAGCGCGTGGCTTACGTCTAAAAGCGCCAACGCGGACGAAGCTGTCAACACAGCGTTCCGACTTGTGCATCATGTCTTTCGGCGCGACGCAACGGGCAGCACCCTTTTTTCATCGAGCGGCCCTGCTTAAACGATGTTCAAGACGCGTACGCGCGAACGCTGAGAGCTTGTGGGTAGCGTTCCCTTGCTGTGTCTAGAGTGCGTAGCCGTAGCTTTACGCACTCCAAGGCGTGAAACCGGGCGTTTCACTGCGTTCCAAGCGGAATGTGTTTTGAAGGTTGTTTGTACAGACACTGGCCTAAACACACTGGCCTAAAGGATCCTGCTCAAATTCGGAATGGCATCTCGGCGATCTTCAGACAACAACACGAGCAGAAGTACGGCTTCATCGGGGCAACCTAAGAAGGCCCAGTGGTACACTCTTGCGCAGTGGGCCGCGAAGAGATCGTCGTCCACGGAATCGTCGCTCAGTTCGACCATATTGAAAACGAGCGACAAAGACGCCGATGACACGCGCGGAGGCCCTTCAGAGCCGGAATCACGCCGCCGGCGACGATCACAGACAAGACGGCCGAGGAAAGGCGACGAGGAGCTCCATCCTGAAGCCACGCGAACGTGCGGAAGTGAATCGGCAGGGAAAGACAGCTCGTCGTCGTCAGTAACTCCGCCGCCGAAGAAGACGCCTCGTCACAAGCGTGGACAATCGCCCAAAACATCACCGCCTTCGCCTGCCACTTCCACCAGCGATCCGCGAGGACCAGCGGTACAAGGTTCTTTTTGGAGTCGCCCGTACCTTCGTGGTGGGCCTATCGGTCGCGTCTCTAGTCCTACGTCAACCAGAGGCCAGTCTTTCTGGACTGCCTCTTATCCTCGCGATGGCAGTTCGCGGCACGCCGGGCCCGTTGACAGTCCAGGTCCATCAGGATGCCAGTCCTTCCAGGCTGCGCCTTATCTTCGTGACGGCAGTCCGTGGCATTGGTCACCGGGGTCTTAACGTCCTTTTCGCGACAGGGTGTCCGCTCGCCCCAAGCAAGAAACCTGACGCCCCAAGCGAGCCTGAAGCCCTGAAGCTAAAGGCGCGCAAAA
>NC_051186.1:88421666-88444184 GCF_013339695.2 Rhipicephalus sanguineus
AAGGTACTCTATTCACTCAATGGTCAAGCACGAGCTGCCACACAGGCGGTTTCGAAGGCCATCGAGTCAATAGCCTATCGAGTCAGCGGAGCACCCCACATCTCCATTGAAACTTCGATGGCCATTGAGCGACGGAAGCGGAAACGGCGCGAACGTGCTCTCTCGTTCAGTGTGCTCGTACTCACGATTACAGAAAGAAAACGTTAACCAGTTTGCTTTAAAGCAGTATATGAGAGCGCTATCTATTATTTATTAAAGTATTCGTGCCCCTTGAAATGTGCGAACTGCACATACTCTCGACATCAGCAACGTGCTTGTCTTTATCGTGCCGTCTTGCCCTGTATCACTCGCCACAGTTTCGCTGCTCAACAACCTAAATAATAAATATGTATTGCTAACTACAGATAAACACTTTATTAAATGTTTAAAGAAAAACAACAGGCATAATTGTGATTTTAGGCGCATTTGTATTATTTAACTTTCGGTGACATGAATACAAAACTAAAGATCCGCAGCGTCACGCAGTTTTTGCGAGACGCCTGAACCACTGAACGGCCGTTCAGAACTGCCGTGTAGCAGCGCGACAACTGCATCGAGTCGATAGAGTTGTGGCGTTTCAATGGCCTTCCACTGGATGGCCGTTCAAAAGTGCCCGTGTGACACAGGTATTACAAAGGTGGAGGAAAGCACACTCCTCCGCCTTTAAGCAAAATGAATCAGAAAGATCAGAATGTTTTAAAAGTGCCGGGCACAGCAGTGCCCGGCACTTTTAAAACATTCTGATCTGCCCGTACAGGAAAATGCCCGCACTGTGCCGAGAAGCCTTCGGACATCTTACACATGGTGTGGGCATGCTAGTCAACCCCGAACCTCGCCCCAAAACCACACCCCACCTGGGAGGACTGGGAGACAGCCCTGCTCGGCTGTTCCGACCCGCTCGAGCTGGGTCCGGTAGACCCAGCTCGAGTCGCGGCGATCATCAATGGGCTCCTGTAATTAGGAGCCCACCTCGTGGTTGTAAGGGGTGGTTCCCTACGGGCCACCTCGCACTTACTCCCTGTATATACCTGTAATAAAGTTTTTATTGCGATAGCAATTATATGGACACTACGGCAAATTTTTGCCGTCGCCGTTTTGTCGACGCATTCATATCCCGGATATGTATATGTATGTATATATGTAAAAGGCACAAAGAAAAAGCAGAAGAAAAAAATTCTGAAGTACCCGACCGCGGATTCGAACCAGCAACTCCTCGCTCCCCAGCGCGCTGCGTTAGACAACTCAGCCACACGCCATGTATGCGCCGGCGAAATAACGGCGAGCTATTTATATGCACAATGTACCGCTGGTGGTAAGCAAATCTCAGAGGAGCGTGAGCGTGTTACCGATCATGCAACGCTCCTAATTTTCTTTTAATTTGAAAACTGCCCTTGAGTCGCGCACGACGAAGTGGCCTTTTCTTTACCTACTCGTGATGTGGAAGGAAAAAGAAAGAGAAAGAACACCGGAAACACCTAGCATCAGACGCCCCCGTGTGACTGGAGACACAGGGGGTAACTTCGCGCGCCACAGTTTAAAAGAAAAAGAAATATCTAAGAGCGTCTTGATTCTCCATTGTCGACACTTGCAGACACGCAGCGCTCCTAATTTTCTTTCATTTCGAATACTGCCCTTGAGACGCGCACGACGAAGTGGCCCTTTTCTTTACCACTCGTGATGTGGAAGGAAAATAAAAGACAAAGAACACCGGGCACACCTTGCATCAGACGCCCCCTGTGGTAGGAGACGCAGAGGATCACTCCACGCGCCGCAGTTTAGAGATATCTAAGAGCGTCTAAATTCTAAATTTCCCGACTTATATTAACCGCCAGTTTCATGGCCAATCCCCCATAATTGGTAAGAGCCAAGAATTAAGGGTCAAGCAAGCAAGCAAGCAAGCGTCTGATTCTCCATTGTCGACACTTGCACGTGTTGCTCAAGGTCATAGGCGTAACAACTGTGACAGTTGCTAGTTCACGCTTGCCCTGTGCATGCCTGTGCGTTTATTTAGGGCGTCCTTCTTTGTGCTTCAGCGGCACGCTGCAAGTATCGAACTAATTCTGGTTCTCCTTGTGACATTTCGAGTTGTTGCTATCGCATTCACTGCATCGCCCTTGCGGCGAAAGTGTGACTTTTTTCCTCCTCCTGTATTTTGCACAACTTTGTTTGCCCCTGCATGAATGGGAAGTGTATGCAAATCTTTTGCACTTGAAACAAGGACATGGGTTTGGTATACAGGGCCTCACATTTACTTTGATGTAGCCTGCATCCAGGGATGTAGGCATTTCCCTTGTTTCAAGGGTTAAGATTACATGTTTTGTGGGAATGTCTTGATAATTTCTACGCATTGCTAGTCTTTGTACTATGGTTACGTTTTTTTTCTTGGAAGCCCTCAAGGAGTTCTTCATCACTCAGTCCAAGAAAATGTTCCTGAGATATCACTCCTGTATTTGCATTTATTGACCTGTGGACTTAAGTTCCTTTTGTGTCTCCGATGGTGGCAAGTTCTTGCCACTTTTGTACTTTATCCTTGTCTTTCAGTTCTAGGAAGAGATCCCCGCTAGACAATTTTGAGGCTTTATAGTTTGGACCGATTTTTTCCTTGAGGCACCTGACCACTAGTAATGAGAACAGTTTCCTTCAGGTGTCGTTTCACCCCGCCACGGTGGTCTAGTGGTTATGGCACTCGACTGCTGACCCGAAGGTCGCGGGATCGAATCCCGGCCGCGGCGGCTGCATTTTCGGTGGAGGCGAAAATGTTTGAGGCCCGTGTACTTAGATTTAGGTGCACGTTAAAGAACCCCAGGTGGTCGAAATTTCCGGAGCCCTCCACTATGACGTCTCTCATAATCATATGGTGGTTTTGGGACGTTAAACCCCAGATATTATTATTAGGTGTCGTTTCACTATAGATGACATGCTATTTGGGGAAACTTGGTTCACTGATTCGCAACGATAATTGGAATGTTGATTCGGTGCGGTTCCTCTTGAGAGGCCGATCAAAGAGAAGCTTGACATGCCATAGACCTGCCTGGTTGCCCAGGCGGCACTGCAAAAGCGGTGCTAAAGAGCGCCCCCTACGATAAGTTCGTTGGTTTCGAGCAGGCAGACTGGCGGCCGCATGCAGCAGTAAGCTCAGATGCACAATGGAGCCGCCGCTGTCGGTTGTGCTGCGCTTTGGATTTTGGCCAATTTCTGGCGTGGCTGAAATCTTCAGGCCAAGCAATCTGCGTAAATGCAAGAAGCTCGTCAGCGCGAAGTATGCTTACGACGTGCAGGAGATTGAAGGGACCGTTACGGCGCGCTGCAACTCGCAAGTGCAGCGAATCTCATACGATGTTGAACTCGAGGTGAATTCTACGAGGCATGCTCGCACGATTAGTACAGTGCATAAACTAAGAGATTGCTGTTAAGAAAGCCGAAATAGTTTGCATTGCACGACGAAACGGAATCAGGAAAGGTCCAGTGACGCAGGCTAGCCGTCAGCGGCCCGAATGAGCGCATTCGCGCGGTGTGCCGTTTTCTGCCGCATTCATTCGCACACACACATTTGCACCATGCCCGGTCATAATTCTGAACATCTGCTTCCAGGGAATTCGTCAAATTCTGTCAGCGTACGGTGGCGGTCGAGGAGCGACGGCGCGCAATGTTTGTTGTGTGGCGAAGCGGGGTTATTGTCCGGAAATTAAAAATGGCGCTCTTTTCTGCGCCCCACAGTGAGCACGGCTAGGGTGGCTAGAATGGGGAGGTGTGAAAAGCGAGCCGTGTTTTCCTTGCTCGAAGGTGCCGCGTTGCGCGATCCCTCCGCTAGGTCGAGATATAGCGCGACAGTCGGAGGCGCTGCCTGCCCGCATGGGGGATGGGGGAGACGGCAGTGTAAGCCGCTTGCGACGGAAGCTTGTCAGCTACGTTGGCGTGTACGTGCTTTTACGTGTTCCTTGTGTTAGTGTTCCTTGAGAGGATCAATAACGTGTACAAAAAAACAAAAAAGAAGAAACTCAGCGACCATCTTAACGGATTCGCTCAAACGCGCGGAAACAAAGAAGATATACACAAGGACCGTGTTTTGTGCCAGGCGCTGCGATTCGGTGTGCAGAACATGTGCGGAAAAAGTGTCACTTTCCCGTGCGCCGGCATGCAGACAGATTCGCAGTTTGGAAGCGGGCAATCCCAAAGGCCGACAGAGCGATACACCGAGAATTTGGCCATCTGTGAAAAAACATTTTGACACAAGGTAAATGTACTGAACCCGTTCAAGTGCTGCAAATGTTTTTGCGTGCGTTTGTGACAAGCACGGGCAAGTGATAAATGAATTAATCTGAACGTTTTATTTTCTTCTCCTGTTTTTTTTTTTTCATTTATTATACTTTCATCGACTATAAAGAACAACGCAGCGATGCTCACCTTGTGTATTTAATCGCGGGCTACGCAGTTACAAAGCGCATTCTGCTATCGGGCTGCACACACTGCAAAAATACGTGCATCGTGCTAATAGAAAGCACTGCATGACAGCTGAAAAGTCAGATAACTAGCCAATGGGATATTTGAGGGCTGCTGTATCTATCAAAGTTACTATATATGGGTCATTCCACGCCAAACGTCCCAGTCATTTTGGCAACTATCTCAAATGTATTGAAAAAAAAATCGTGCCGATTTATTACGTTGAAAACAGTGAATTGCTAGAATATTTAGGAGAGAAAAAATTTTTTGGTCTTGTGGGTGCCTTCCAAATTTACCAGAATGTCATCTGGGTGTTGTTTGCAAGAAAATTTATTCTGAGAGTATTGTTTCTTGTTTTAATACCAAATTTGGTTTAGATATTATGCAAAGGTGTTTGTGTAAGCTGTTTAAAGCACGATAATATTAGTACAATTTTTCTGCCATATACGCCTCCAGGAATTTCGCCAAGACGTTCTATGTTTGCATTTTTTCCATTGCGATATTGCGCCTTGCATGAATATACGAGTAATGAATACTTACTCTACAGAAGGTATATTTTGCGATAAAAATATTTTCAGACCCCTAAAGTTTCTAAACATTACGTGAAAAAATCACGAATTTCAGAAAATCGTCGTTTTGGTCCACATTGAGGCGCGATTTACACCACGTGGTGCTCCAACTAAAAATCGGCTTTATACCTCAATCGAAAGCAACTAGAGAGTTCTTCTTATATGGCAAGTTTTATCATTACAATTTTCGTTTTAAGGAAGAAAATAATTTTTGATGTTCCCTATTGACGGCAATTGCGAACATCAATGAGGAAGCTGCCATGTGACCAAATGGGGAGATAGCCATCAATGGGGAACATCAAAAATTATTTTCTTCCTTAAAACGAAAATTGTAATGATAAAACTTGCCTATAATAAGAACTCTTTAGTTGCTTTCGATTGAGGTATAAAGCCGATTTTTAGTTGGAGCACCACGTGGCGTAAATCGCGTCTCAATGTGCACCAAAACGACGCTTTATGCCTGGTTGAGCCCCTCTGAAGGGGCTCAACCAGGCATAAAGCGAGGACAAATTAAAAAATATTGAATACATGCGCATAACCTACAAGAATATCCACCATTGTATTGCTCAGAAAATGATGCTAATTAAATTTTGTAGAAGCCACGAAACTAACTGCCGTCTCAATTTCTATTCAACTTTGAGCATACTGGCTCCGTGACGGCGCGACCTCGAGTGTAATGCAAATTCAGCATTGAGTAAATGGCAAGGAACATATGAACAAGGCAAGGCGCACTCTCGCGGTATATTTAGAAGTACGAGTAACTACAATGTATCAAAGGTTATCGCGTGATAATGTTAGAAAATGTCGTGAAAGATATAACGCTCCTGCAGGAAGAAGCTTTCTCTTTTGCTCCGTAAATGTGCAGATAAATCTCATGAAGATGAAGATAATTTTGCCTTCATCAAACATGTAAACATTGGTTCATTCGAAATAACACTTCATCGAAGAATGGTTTCATTATGGAGGCTCGAATTATGCCTGATTGTTGGCCCATGCGCGAGTGCATTACCACAGCGCAAGCTGGCAGCGCCTCCGACTACAGCGCCACCGCTGCGGGATCGCGAATGGGGGCCAACTTAGAGCGGCCGGTTTTCACACCTCCCAATTCTAGCCACCCTAGCACGGCTCACAGTACGGGAATAAAACGAGGAGCTAGCGGGTTAGGAGGCGCACTACAAATAACGAGCTTCCTTCCACATTTTCGCCGCACCTAGACGAGCCCACACTGCTTTCTCCGGTGGTCAGTGCATCAAATCATGGTATGAGCTTTTTTTTTTATTGCTGTACAAAGGTGATTTTTTAGCGGAAATGCCACCTCCGCCTCATTTTACTCACCGTGGCGTGTTAACCTTGCCAAATTTAAAGATAACGCTCGTCGTTTTTTTTTTACGTTTGAAAACGTTTGCCATGGTTCGACCACCCACACGGTAAACATTTCTGACCTAAACAAACAGCAAGAAAGGGCAACTGAAGTAAACAATGAAAACAAAATGAAGCAAGAAGTGATGTAATCAAAAAACAAAGTGAAGTAATACAATGAAAATTTAAGTGTAGGTAGTACAATGCAGCAGCCAATATTTCCTAAAAAATACATGAAAGTTCGCTTTCATTGATACTCAATACAATGATGAATAGTTCACAAAAGCCGTCAGGACTGCACACAGGGAATATATCGAAAACTAATCAGCACGTTACGTAGCAGACCGTGTTTTTCTCTCGTACTCACTTCACACGTCGCACGGCACGTATACAGCGGTTCCGTCGCTCCACTTCGTACGGCTTTTCGGGAAACCGGTAGAACCGCACATTAGGATGCTTACCCTCATGTTCGTGGCAATTAACCACGCCACAATAACGGCGGCGACCGCGCTTCGGGACCGCGCGCTGCTCAGAGCCGTCGCCCGGTCCCCCTGCTTTCGGCACGGTTTATTGAAGCAGGCTGCTGACCCGAAGGTCGCGGGATCGAATCCCGACCGCGGCGGCTGCATTTTCGATGGAGGCGAAAATGTTTGAGGCCCGTGTACTTAGCTTTAGGTGCACGTTAAAGAACCCCAGGTGGTCGAAATTTCCGGAGCCCTCCACTACGGCGTCTTTCATAATCATATCGTGGTTTTGGGACGTTAAACCCCAGATATTATTATTTATTGAAGCAGGGATCGCTCGTCAAACATGTCAGGCTTTGCAGGCAAAGCGGACAAGTTTCTGCGTCCGTAAATGCGAAGCATTTCTTAGCGAACTTCTGCGACTTTGAGCGTATCTATCTATCTATCTATCTATCTATCTATCTATCTATCTATCTATCTATCTATCTACCTATCTATCTATCTATCTATCTAGCCGCCTACGACTTTGTGCTCTCCTGGTCGCTTGGTTCATCTAATGTGCACCAAAATTAGTATGGCGTAACATGACTGTATGACGAACATAAATGACAAGTCATAACATGAAAATCATGACACGCATGTCATGTACAGCATGATTTACATGCTACGCTCATGGCGCGCTGGCGGCCGTTTCGCTAGCTTGATATACACCAAAATTGGTATCTTGCGACGTGACTGTGTGACGAACATAAATAACACTAGTTAGCATGCAAATCATGACACGCATGTCATGTACAGCATGACTTACGTGCCAAGCTCATGGGGCGCTGGCGGCGGTTTCGCTAGATTTATATACACCAAAATTGGTATCTTGTGACGTGACTGTGTAACAAACATAAAAACACGAGTTAACATGAAAGCCATGACACGTATGTCATGTACAGCATGACTGACGTGCCACGCTCTTGGGGCGCTGGCGGCCGTTTCTCTAGCTTGATCGACCCCGAAGTTGGTATTGCGCGACGTTACTGTGTGACGAACATAAATAATAGGAGCTAACATGAAAACCATGACAGGCATTTTCCTCCATGACATACAAGACGATGTATGCAGCTCTTTGTTGGCTGCTTCGCATTACATCGATTCCTACAATGCGTGGGATCTGCCGGCTTTTTTGAGTCTGAAAACTACGCGCAAAATTAAGTAAAACGCTCAAAGCAAGTGAGAACTGTGTAACTCACCGGTCGGCGTCCATTTTTGACTACCCAACCAACTTCGGCTCACGCCACCAGGCTCCGCCACAGTACTCAAAACTCCAGCGCGTCAGCCCTATAAGAAAATGTTTATGTTCGGCAACAGCGCCGACTGCCCACCACGAAGCCAGGGGACGCGGCTGGACTTGTCAAACAAGCCTGCACGACGCCAACCGTACGCTCTCACTGTAACCTAATCTAACTACCCAAGGTTGGATACCAACACCAGGTTAATCCTTGCCGCCAGGAAATGAGGAAGTAGATAGAATAGAGGAGTAGGCAGGAAAGATCAAAAGAGAGAAAGACGAAGATGTGGGTAGAGAAAGCTGGGTAAAGGCGACTGCCGATTTCCCCTGGGTGGGTCAGCGCAGGGGTGCTGTCTACGTGAAGCCGGAACCAAAGAGGTGTATTGCCTCTGCCGGGGAGCCAGAAGGAATACACCTCTGATAAGCCTTAAAGGTCAATCACCCGGCGTCGCCTCAACCTCCAGGATCCCCTTTTCGCCTGGCACGGCAAAGCCAGGCACGGCTCGGGGTGCGAGTGGTCGAAACGGGCGTGCGAGGGGTGCGAGGTGTCGCTACACACCAAACGCCTGCTTGCGCAGACGCCCCGGCGCGGCAACGTCCGAAAAACTGGGCATCTCGAAATAATGTAATATTTATTCGCATTATAACACATCCTGTCCAAAGCGTCATTAAAATGAATCATAATAAGGACAACTGCAGGTTTCCATAACTTCTAATCATTCTCAGCACTGTTGCCATGTCCCTTCGCATGATGGTGACCCGGCCCGCGTTCTGTGCGATCGCGTTCGAGCCTTCTAGGATGTGCACGAGGACCGCTTCGCTGGCTTCCTGCAGCGCTTCGAGCGCCAGACGCTGCATGTTCAGATCGCGACTGCCTGTCTCGTCACGCTGCACAATCTCGCGGACCACTCTGGCAAATGCCTGCCTCGGTATGACAGTTCGCACTCCTGACTGAAGTCGCCTAATTTCTCTGAGCACTCCGAGGCCGAGCGGTCTTCTCGCCTTGATAGCACCTTGCTGCGGCGCTAGTTGGCCCGATGTTCGAGAAGCGGACGAGTGTCCAAGTTGCTCCACGGTTTCACCGACATTGTCAGCGGGCTTTGCCTCAGTCCTGTCGTCCATCCTGCCCGTTGAGGTGGTCGCATGGTTATCACGGGGCTCTTCGGGGCGAAAAGACGTGCTCGCAACACTTTGCATCGATCGCCTTGCGGTAGACCGCTGCGGACTAGCTTCAGGCTGTCTTGCGCCGCTTAGCTCGTGGGCTTCAGGCTCCGCTTGGGGCGCAGTTTTCTTCGCACTGCGAGCGGCACCCTGTCGCGAAAAGGATGTTGAAGACCCCGGTGACCAATGCCACGGACTGTCGTCACGAAGATAAGGCGCAGCCTGGAAGGACTGGCATCCTGATGGACCTGGACTGTCAACGGGCCCGGCGTGCCGCGAACTGCCATCGCGAGGATAAGAGGCAGTCCAGAAAGACTGGCCTCTGGTTGACGTAGGACTAGAGACGCGACCGATAGGCCCACCACGAAGGTACGGGCGACTCCAAAAAGAACCTTGTACCGCTGGTCCTCGCGGATCGCTGGTGGAAGTGGCAGGCGAAGGCGGTGATGTTTTGGGCGATTGTCCACGCTTGTGACGAGGCGTCTTCTTCGGCGGCGGAGTTACTGACGACGAGCTGTCTTCTCCCTGCCGATTCACTTCCGCACGTTCGCGTGGCTTCAGGATGGAGCTCACCTCGTCGCCTTTCCTCGGCCGTCTTGTCTGTGATCGTCGCCGGCGGCGTGATTCCGGCTCTGAAGGGCCTCCGCGGGTGTCATCGGCGTCTTTGTCGCTCGTTTTCAATATGGTCGAACTGAGCGACGATTCCGTGGACGACGATCTCTTCGCGGCCCACTGCGCAAGAGTGTACCACTGGGCCTTCTTAGGTTGCCCCGACTGAAGCCGTACTTCTGCTCGTGTTGTTGTCTGAAGATCGCCGAGATGCCATTCCGAATTTGAGCAGGATCCTTTAGGCCAGTGTCGAAGTCTCGGCGGTACAAACAACCTTCAAAACACATTCCGCTTGGAACGCAGTGAAACGCCCGGTTTCACGCCTTGGAGTGCGTAAAGCTACGGCTACGCACTCTAGACACAGCAAGGGAACGCTACCCACAAGCTCTCAGCGTTCGCGCGTACGCGTCTTGAACATCGTTTAAGCAGGGCCGCTCGATGAAAAAAGGGTGCTGCCCGTTGCGTCGCGCCGAAAGACATGATGCACAAGTCGGAACGCTGTGTTGACAGCTTCGTCCGCGTTGGCGCTTTTAGACGTAAGCCACGCGCTTTTAGAAAAAAAAATCACGTCATATCCACGAAGTGAATGATGATTGAGCAGGTGGCTCGGAGAAGATCGGGAAAACCGTGAATCTTCCGTACAAGTCCTCTACCATCATATGAAGACGTGACACACATTGTTATATATACATATATACACAATGTTTTATTTTAAAATTTTTATGAACTATATACACAATTTACAATTATATACACATTGATGAAGTACATATACCAGAAATATCTAAGAGCGTCTGATTCTCCATTGTCGCCACTTGCAGATGCAACGCTCCTAATGTTCATTGAATTTGAAAACTGCCCTCGAGACCACTCTCCTGACTATTGTCCTTGACCACTGCCCTTGACCACACAAAGGGGCCCTAAAAATAGCAGTCCGACACTCGCCTACCTATCGACCGCGTTCCGCGCTCGCCCTGTGAGAATTAACGGCCAGGCTAGAGGGAAGACACGACGCGCATAGCGTTCCTCTTCGCGTTCCACGACGCTTTGAATGGATGGATGCAGGTTACGGCGCGGGACTTCGCCCCAGCTTAAGAACCTGGCGAGCCAGCTCCTAAAAAACGAGGGCTCTGGCGTGCGCAAGACGCTCTATGCCGCTATATATGAGCATGCCGGGGAGCCACTGCGTTTCGTGGTGTCTTTGAACGACAAGAACTGATGTCAATGTGGGCGAGCACGAATTTTCGTATGGAACTGAATGCTATTAAATGTCCTAATGATGAAATAAGAGATCTTTGTTTCCGAAGAAGATAATGCATACAGAGCAGTGTTGATAATCTGATCGCCAATAATATTTTCCAAAAGTTCGAGGCTCCTCAATTGTCTATTGTCAGAAGCAAGTTATAGCTTCATTTTCATTTCTCTGTAATTGTCTATCGCACTCGTCCAATGGAGGGAGGAGCGTTGTCATGAAACTGTGCCCCCCCCCCCCACCCCGATGGGAAACCCTGCGCACGCCTATGATTGCGAAGCTGATGCAGTGAGCAATGACACAAGCTGCCGCTAAAGAATTTGGAAACACGCATTCAATATATTTCATGTTCAGTAATTTTAGGAAGCTCATTGGCACGCACCAACGAGTTCTCACAAGAATAATCTGTTGTTGGGCCTGTTGGTCCGTACTTAAACGAAAAACCCAGCGTGTTTCTGTTATCTTTTCTTCTTGTGTGCGCGTCCAAGATGCTGGGTTTTTCGTTTCTTCGAGTTCTCAAAACATGCTGATTGCAAGGACAATTAAGCTATTATAGTCGATCGCCAAGTTAAGGTCCCTTATCATGTGCACAAGATCTTACGAGCAGCTTGTTGATCAATGCCAGGCCCGCAGCGTACTAGAGGAGAGTCTCTTCTTGGCCTAGTCGGTGTTGCTTACTGAAATTATATTGTTTGAGAGCTGCCTAAGTTAGGCACCGTTGTTAGCTATTCTGCGCATCATGCTTGATAGAGAATGTAAACAGGACTCCAAAAATAAAATTCTGCTTTGACACGCTCCTACCACGCGTAATTGGGACTTTGCATGAGCTGCGACTGCATTGCGGCGACGTAGAGCCTACAGATCATATCTGCTCAACGCAAATTTTAAAAAAGTGCGAAGACGGCCATTCTAAGTGGCCTTGTTCTTGCAGAAGTTGGGTTCTTGTAACGCGCAGGTGAATGCGGGGAAGCAATATTAAGCAATAAAAAATGCACCTACACGTTGTCGCGACACTTCCAGTGTTGTGCTAGCTAGATCTTTATGCTCCTGGACACCTGTATGATGTATAAAAGGCAAGAACACTCGGCATAGCTCACTGCATGAATGCGGACGAGGCATCCATGTACGAGGACCCCGCAAGTGCACGTTGATCGACGTGCATTATGAGTGCGAGATTTTGGGTACTTCGCGATCAACATACACGCCGAGGATGTCATTGAGAATGCACGGATGAAAAATCACGTGAACCTGAGTGACATTGTACATTCATTAAAACATAAAAATAAATTACAAGCAGCCGTTGTCTCACCACTTACCGCAAAGAAACAACTATTTCGCAACCTATTCGTATCAAGGTCTGTACTGAACCGAAATTCGAGGGCGCCTTCAATTCTAAAACTAGTAACATCCTGCACGAGTAACTCTCGTGCATGACCAATAATGCCTCAATGACCGCAATGACGACAGGTGAATCGATGCGGCCGAATACTAAAGAACTTGCGGTTGTAAATGGGATATGCAAGTAAAAAAAAAACTTCGGAGTTGGAAAAGTTAATCCGTAGTTCACCATGTCTTCCTATCAGAAGCATGCAAACTTCAAAAGCTTTTGAGTGGAGAGGAGGAAGGGAAACACGTTTTCAACGCAAGAGTCGTGCTCGCGTTTCCATCAACTACGGTAGCCACGGATGGGATACCTTGGGAGCCTGCTTTATGCTGTGATGAACTACCGGCATATGTGACGATACCTTTATTTTTTAGCTATTACGCTAGCATTCAGAATTAATAGAACGGTCCGTCCTAGCAAAGACATAACTACGAACGTTGAAGCAGACGACAGTAACCATGTGCTGATTAGCGCAACATCGCAACATCGTCTAATCCGTACTTAACGGCGGATGGCATTAAATAGGCATGCTTAGTGTGCTTAGTACATGCTTTTTTTGTTTTGTTTTGTAACACTCGTTCCGCAGTTGCGGTAGTGGCCGCTGTTGATTGGCTGGACGATTATCGTCCTGCAGCGAATGTCGAATGAGTGCGTGCGTCCGGATGTGTGCTTGACGTGCAAATTTCTCATCTTAATTAATCCGGGCTTGGCGCTTTCAGTACAAGAAAATTTTTGCTCGTTCAGCTGCGAAACCCGATCGTTGACCCGATATGAAAACAACTCTGTTGCAGCCGCTTGTGCTTCAACAGCTTCAACCGGCTCGTCACGACACGTAGTACGTGTTGCATATGTGTTGTGCGACTGCCCTGCGAAGATGCCAGGAAAAGGAAAGTACGGAACATATGTTTGGGACGCGACGCAGGATGTTCCGATACGTTCTAAGCATAGATTTAGGATGAAAGCTGCGCAGTGTGATGACAGCGGACACCACCTTGCTTCTGGACCGCCTGAAACTCCAGAAAGAACGACAGGCACCCAAAATCAACCGTGCACGAGTGCCTCGTCTGTGCACGCCATGTTGACATCGGAGAGAGTAGATGCAGAGCTAGCCGATTTTTCTGCAGAGACTGCTGTGGCATTTGATGCCGTGGGAAGCAAGATTGACGAGTGCAGCGATTCCGATGAGAGCGTGGACGTCGACAGCAGTTCCGAGAGTGCAGCTGATGGCAACATGTCGACACCTCAAAGCGGAGATACCACTCGTACGTATATGCGCTTGACTTGCATTCATGGTACAGTGCAGTGCGCTAACGTTACTTACGATGGTTTTTTTTTACAACTGGAAAGAGCTGTTTTCATTTGCGCCTTGAGTCCATGAGTACTGTTAACGAGTGTGCAACAAAATATCATCGTTAACCGAAGTTGCGGCTAAGGATGGTTAATGTTCTTGCATAGTTGAAAGATGGGGTTACCATTTAGACATGCTTCAGCAAACACTTTGGTAATTAAAAAATGTAGAACCTCTATTAGTCCAACGTGATAATTATGTGGAATACACATGCGTGACGCGAATCCCGTCACCCTCTGTCATTCGAGGGATTTGTCAGTGTAGTGCACAAGAAGAATGTCAGTTTAGTCAACTTTATCGCAAGCCACAAACAGTCGCAGACGCACGAGCTTTAATGTGTGTGATGAAGTAATCAATAGCTCAGGAATCCAAACATTGTGGGGCAGCCCTTCAAATCAATGCTCTGGGATAAGATTTGTGAGTGCACAGAAAATTGCTCATATAAAGGAACTCGTGAGCCAAAAATATATGAACGCTCCTACTTTTACAGGACGGGATGAATGGTTCCATGTGTGAGATTTTTCTATGTTATCCAGCGGAAGTAACGCAGACAACAAAGCGACATACACAGCATGTTGTTCTATATCGCCTTGTAGCTTGCGCTGAAACATTGAATTATGCTGCACCAACCAGGCCAACGCTCAACCTTAGTGAAATCTTTGCTTGACCTGAAGAGCTCACCATCTTCCCGTTCCTAAATTTGAGGCTATTCTTGTACCCTGCATGTATGTACAGGGTCGAGCATGTCTTCGGTAAACACCTCATCAGTGCTCCAGCACATCGAACTAGAATGCTTATTTTGCTTCACATGAAAAATATTCCTTATCCGATATGTAACCACGATGTCAATAAGTACAATAATTATCTTCCGAATTATGTACGAAACATGTGCCAGCTTCTATGAGGTCTATGAATGATAAAACGGTGCTCACCTTAGGATGAATGACACTGTACAGCTGTGTTTGGAACATGGTAAAGTGAAGACTTGGACTAGTTGGTTTTGCATGTTGAAAAGGAAATGGCAAGATTTTTTCGCACAGGGACAGCAGTAAAGGAAATGACATGGACTAGTGCTATCCGTGTCGTTTCTCTTACCATTGCCCTTGTGTGAAAATATAGTGCCCATTCGATTGCTTGTCATGGAAGTAGCTGGACAGCATTTCACTAGGTTGAAACAAATGTGTTTCTATCTATCGTAGGTAAGGCATTAAAATCGAATTGTGTTGTTTTTTTAAAGATTAGAAAGCCTGAGCTTTTATCTTTCTCTCTCTCTTTTTTCGAAGCATCAATATGGAAGAGATTCATGATCACATTACAATGGGTAGTCATGGGAACATGGAAAATTGGTGACAGTAGTGCAATTCTTTTCTGAATTTGTTCCGACTTGCACTGTTGTCAATGAAATCTTGCGATTTTGTTCAACCTTGATTGTTTTAGTTCATAGTAACCACCACAGCAAATTGTAATCAAACTACAGGTGTCTCTTACTAGCAATGTGCATACTATTCTTTTTTTCAGGACGAACCCATCTACCCAGGGGCAAAGCTCACAAGAGGCCAAAGTATGCTAATGGTGATGGCACACAGCCTGCGGCGTGACTCGTCATAAGAGGCAACTGAAAGTATGCTGAAGGTGATTGAAGCACATATACCAGATGGAGCAACATTTCCCACCACAAAGTACTCCTTCTTCAAACACTTTTCAGGTGCCGAAGTGCCCGTAAATGACATTTTTATTGTATGGCATGCTCCTCTTACATTGGCTAGATTGATTGCCTCAACGCCAATGTATGTTGCAAGGAATGTGGAGAAGAACTTGTACCTGATGAGCTTCTACGTAGCTCTTGTTTTTTTTTTACACTGTTGATTTGGCAGCTCAAATTAAGGATCTCCTGGAAGACCTTGGTTGTGTTCCACCAAAGCAGAAACACTCATACACTGTCCACGACATTTCAAATAGTGCAGCGTACCATGCATTGCCTTTGCAGGCCCATGATCTGACGTTAACATTTAACACTGATGGAGTGCCACTTTTCGAGAGTTCATCTTACTCATTCTGGCCCCTGCTAGCACAGGTGAATGAACTGCCATTCAAGGAAAGAGTGCAGAAAGTGCTTTTGGCGGGCTTGTGGTTTGGACCCAAGAAGCCACGCATGAACACGTTTCTCTTGCCGTTTGTCCAGAGAGTGAACAAGCTTTCAGCAGAGGGGATTTACTGGATAGACAGCCGCGGCCAGGCAAAGGTGTCAAAGGTTTTCCCAGGGCCTTGCTGTGTGGACAGCGTAGCCAGGGCCGACATTATATGCATGACACAATTTAATGGGCAGTACGGTTGTGCCTGGTGCGAGAAGCCAGGCGAAGTTGTGGAGAAAGGCAGAGGTCACTCTAGAGCGTACCCTGCACCTGCCACAATTCCCAAATGACGAACCAACGAATATTTCATTTCACATGCCAACAAAGCCAGAACTGCACCTAAGAAAGTGAGCAACGGTGTTAAAAACTATCAGCGTCCTGACTATGCTCACTTTCTTCACTTTCAGTTCTGGTTTTGTTGTGGACTACATGCATGCCGTTTGTTCAGGGTTTGTGAAAGGCACAACATTAATCTGGCTGGAGTCCAAGAAGTATCGAAATTTTAAGCTTAGGAAGTCACTCAATGAAGTAAATGCCAAGATGCTTGCACTGCAGCCACAGTGGGAACTATCGCGACTTCCTAGGTCACTGCATGATGTAAGGCACTGGAAGTCATCAAAGTGGAGGAATTGGCTCCTTTTCTACTCTCCAGTGATTATACTTGTCTATTATCGTGGAGAAAGCACGCACGTTTCACGAACCCGTGTCCATGTGTGGAAGGTGTTCCTAACAGTTCCTGAACAAGGTCATCATCACCGTGATTAGTGGGCACTAGACGCTGGTCATGACTTGTTATCGGATCCGGTCGCGATCGCGATCGCGGTGGCGAGCGGTCCACGTGTAGTAAAGTATGAATTATAGTACAGTGTTAAAAATCGTGGATGCCTCGGTCATTTCGTAGACAAATTGTCTGTATATAGAGCCGGCGACATGTCGGAATCTGAAGTCACCCATCGTGTTGGTGAGGTTTAGGCCGTTGAGGCTGGTAGGCCTGGATAGGGCTACGTAGACCAACATCAGTGGATGGCGCTTGTCGTATTCGTAGGCTACCTGGGCGTATGTGACCTACGTAGCCTAGTCTACAAAGCGGCTGTCAATCAATCTGTCATCATCCTCGGTCAGCATGAGGCCATCGCCCAGCCTTGTAAGAAATGAAGATGACACTGCGTCGTTCTGGCGGACTAAGTGCACTTTACGATGCGATGATGTGAATATCATACGTAACTTTCGTTAATGTATTCCTCCGGGGTCGAGCAGTGCTTCAATTGAATCACAGGAATACAAATGTATTGCTTATTAGACTGCACTATATGCGGAGCCAACGCTGGAATCACGGACGTTAATCTGATATGACGCCTGTATTGTGGGACTACATATGTAGTGCTTATTGCTTTCTTGTAAAATTAGATACCCAGCACCACAACTAACGTTGCACCATCATTACGCCTGCAGAGGCTGTTTTTTTCAAAACAGCTTGTAGACCTGGCGTGACTTTGTGGTAGAATACCTGATTGCCACGCAGAATGCTTGGGTTCGATTCCTGCTTGGATCCTCACTTTTATTCTTTCCATTCGTCGGGTCAACGCTGCAGATGTCGGTTTTTCGTAACGCTCTCGCATTTAAATTACTAATGTCTGTTCTCGCCGTTCCTGGGTAGGTGTAAACTGTCAATCACCTGTGGCGCATACCCGTACACTGCGGCCGGTGGTAAACGGGTATGTGCCACACGTGTCTAGAGGATAATGCTTGAAACCGTTATTTTAGCTGACAAGGCCGGCCTCAAGGTTGATTTCATTACATCTGATGGTGCCACTTGGATCGGAAAATGTCGTCTGTGATGGGCATCAAGGCACCACTGACAGAAACGAAATGCAGCACATTGCATCCAGTGGACCCAACACGCAAACTCCATTTTCTGTCGGACTTTCCTGATCTTATTAAGTGCCTGAGGAATGGACTACTAAGGTCGTACTACGAAACACCTGAGGGCAGGGTAAGTTGTTTTTGATCTCCAAGCATGCTGTACAATTTTATTGATACAATCTGTTTGTTTCTAGCAGTCGCTCACTTTGGTATTAATTTGCATCTTTGGAATTCGTATGCAAAGCTTTGGCACTGAATGGTTGCAGTGTCACATTGCAGGCAATGCATGGAATCACCGAAAGCCACACGAATCCCGACAATTTTGAAACGATGCGAGCATCTTTAGCTTTTCAGCTTTTCGGAGAAAAAGTGATTCATGGTCTGCAGCTGTACAAGTCCGGAATTGAAGATGTCTGTGGTGACGTCAGAGCTACACTGAAGTTTTTCAAGTGTCATCACATTGTGGTTTTATTGTGATTGTACCTTCCACCTTGCATATGACAGTCTGACTTTTGCCCACACAGATTCATCCTGCTTTTGTTCATTTCGCAGGATCATCTATGACGTTGTGCAAATGATGACTTCACGATTTCCAGCTGAAGCGCTCCGCCTAAATTCAGCGTGTTGAGAAGCTGCAATCGTTTCAGGAGTATCTTTCATCATGGGAAGACCACACGAAGGGACAGAAAGGATTCCTGAGCCAGTCAACAGCTGCAGGGCTGCAAGTAACAGTGTCAAGTGTGTTTTCTCTGCTTCAGTATCTCACTGAGAAACTAGGCTACAGGTACTTTATGACATCTAGAGTAAGCCAGGACCCTGTTGAACGTTTTGGCATTGTCAGGCAGTCGTCTGAATGTAACACGCACCCAACAGCGCAGCAGTTCATTATCACTATCAACTGCTTGAGCTTCAACAATCTTGCCCACTCAGTTTCAAAGGGAAACTGTGAACCTGCAGTGCTCCAAGCCCTTCTACCCGAGAATTCAGGTGCTGAAAATGTTCCATCTGGTAAACAGCGCTTAATGGATAAGTTTATAGAGAGTGACAATGTAGCTGCCGCGCCGAGCTCGCTCCCAGAGAGTGCGCCAGACCATGCGTCATGTGTTATATCTGCCAGTGACAACCGGCTGACATTTTATATAACACGATATGTAGCGCCAAAATGCCTACTGAAGTCTGGCTGCGAAGAGTGTCTGAAGCTTCTTGTAATGCAAAAGGAGTCGGCTGAAAGACTCAAACACCTTGCACAATTGACACACATGAAAAACAGAAGTGGCCTGCTTTATACGTCTAGCCTGTTGTTTAAGTTTGTCCATGATTTTGAAAAAGCCTTCACAACGCGTTTCAGTTTGCTGGAGCTGCACGCTGATAGCATACTCGATATTTTAAGTGATGTTAAGGCAAAGCAAAAAAACGGGCTTGGTTTTCCTGACCATTCTGAAGGCATTACAGCTCAGGTCATCGTTTTTTACATCACTACTCGTCTGCATTTCCTAACTAAAAGCGTGAACCAGAATAGTGCTAAAAAGCGCGAATCAGCCATGCACCTAAAGCTCAGTAGATGTTAAGTTGTGCACGTGTCCATCTCACGTCTCTTCGTTTTTGCGGATCCTCGTAATAGTTTTGAAAAGCTGTTCAACTAGAGAAATTTATTTCGTTATTTTGTAATCTTTTTTGTACTCTTCCAACCACCACAATAAATCAAGAGGTGTCTCTGTTTTCATTTTCGATTCTGAGCACTGTCAGTTCCTCAGGACCTGAATAAAGTTCTCTGTCTGTCTGTCTGTCTGTGTCCTGTAACATGACCTCATATGTAATAAGCCAACATCAAAACTATAGTGGAAGCGCGCCGTAAGCCTAGGCATGTGATGAGCAATCGATTTGTAGCGACTGTTATTGGCGCGTGTGGTAAATACGATATATATATATATATATATATATATATATATATATATATATATATATATATGTATTCGTAGCCAACCTATGTATATAGAAACCGCTGAGCTATGCAGCAACTGGCAAGTTTACGTTTGCATGAGCAATGATGATGATGATATGTGGTGTTTAATGGCGCAAGGGCCAATTGATGGCCAAAGAGCGCCAGTTCATGAAACAAAGGATGTGAACAATGATTGTGGTAAGTAGCTGTATAGGGGCCTTAAAATTCCTCGCGCTAAAGGCGGGTAAAACATGTATATATATAGTAAAATCATGAGAGTGACGTGAAATATGTGTAGTGGAATGAATGACAAGTGGTCGCAAGAATAAAACTATGAAGATATGACATCAGCACGCGTGCCTCGTCGATGCCCTTGAGCCCAAGGGCCGCGAGGCAAGTGCTGTCTTTAACGTATTCACCGCAGCAGCGACCTCTGTTTAGAGGCCGTGCTACGGATCACCTTGATATATGACATGAAAACTCTGTACATCATTTAAAAAAGCAGACAGTGTCTGATATGTAAAAAGCGGGTCCCTACCGATGAACATTGTAGGATGAAGTGGAAATTGCTGTCGGCAGGGCAATAAAAAGTGCTTTTTTCTGATAGCATCGAGTTCCTTTCACTGAATGAGGACGTGAAGGACAGTGAGTGGCTGACCACATCTATCACACAAAGGTGGCTCGCCACCGGACAGAAGGTGTGTGTGTGTACTGTATGTGTGACCGATCCTAAGTCTGCAGAGTGTAACTTCTGTGTGGCGTGATTTTGATACTGGCGGCCAATTACCCAGATGCGGTTTGACAACGTGTAGCTTATTTCGTGTCTGCATATCCCATGTGGTCTGCCAAAAAGCTCTGAGCTTTCTTTTCAGGAAGTGTTTAGGTCTAGTGGGGGAATAGCTAAGGATGTATTGTGACTGTTTTCGTGGGCGGATGCTGCCAGCTGGTCCGCCAACACGTTGCCCTGAATCTCGCGGTGCCCTGGCACCCAGCACACTACGACATGTTGTTCGAGTGCGTAGATCGTGCTTAAGCGAGAATACAGCGAGACAAAGACGGGGTTTCTGTGTCTTTTCGGGGTTTTTAAAGCTTTTACCACGCTTAGAGAATCTGTGTAAATCACTGCCTTTTGTAGTTTTAATTGTTGAATGTGTTTAACGGCCGCAAGTATCGCGTAAGCTTCTGCCGTGAAGATACTTGATTCAGGGTGTAGAATACCGGAATCCGTAAAGGATGGCCCAACGGCTGCGTAAGACACAGAAGTATTGGACTTTGAGGCGTCTGTGAAGAATTCTGCACAAGTGTATTTGTGTTGTAGTTCAAGGAAGTATGTACGGATATGTGCAATAGGCGCGTGTTTCGTTACTTCCATGAAAGAAAGATCGCAGTCTATAAGCTGCCACCGCCACGGCGGCAGTTGTGCAGCGGGAGCCAATAGGCAGTGTTCGGAAAGAGGCACACCCGTTTCCTCAGCTAAGCCCCTCACACGAAGTGAGTAGGGCTGTCGCACCGAAGGACGGTGGTCGAAAAGGACAGAACTAGATACATCATTAATTGTGGGGTGTGAGGGGTGTTCGTTGTCTGCGTTCACTTTGAGATAGTATAGAAACGACATGTAAGATCGCTGCAGGTGGAGCGACCACTCGTTCGATTCGACGTAGAGGCTTTCCACGGGGCTGGTGCGAAAAGCACCCGTAGAAAGACGAATACCCGAGTGGTGGACAGGGTCAAGCATCTTCAACGCGCTTGGTGTCGCAGACTGATATATTATCGCCCCATAATCTAGGCGCGTGCATATGAGGCTTTTATAAAGATTCATCAGACACTTCTTGTCACTACCCCACGTAGTGCGTGACAGTACCTTTAGAATGTTCATGGTTTTTATGCACTTGTTCTTTATATACTTTATGTGTGATATGAAGCTTAGTTTCGTGTCTAGAATTACGCCGAGGAATTTATGCTCCGTTTTCACAGGTAACCGCTGACCATGCAGATCAATGTCTGGATCGGGATGTAGGCCTCTCTTTCTTGAGAATAATACGCAAGTACTTTTTTGCGGGTTAAGGCTGAACCCGTTCTCGTCTGCCCATTTGGTTACCTTGTTTAAACCAAGTTGCACCTGCCGCTCGCACATTGAAAGGTTGCAAGATTTATAACCGATCTGCACGTCGTCAACATATGTGCAATAAAACATATTCCGTGGAATACACAGACGTAGGGAATTTATTTTTATAATAAAAAGTGTGCAACTCAGAACACCACCTTGCGGTACTCCAGTTTCCTGGACAAATATTCGGGACAAGACATTACCCACTCGAACACGGAACGTGCGATTGGACAAATAGCTTTCGATTATGGTCAACATCTTTCCTCGGACACCTAAGTGGGATAGGTCTCTTAATATTCCAAATCGCCATGTGGTGTCGTAGGCCTTTTCCATATCGAGGAACACCGAAAGGAAGAATTGCTTGTGAACAAAAGCGTCGCGAATTTGCGCCTCGATACGGATAAGGTGGTCAGAGGTAGATCTACCCTCTCTAAAACCGCACTGGTATGGGTCAAGTGAGTTGCTGGCTTCGAGGAAATGTAGAAGCCGCCGATTTATCATTTTTTCGAAAACCTTGCACAGACAACTTGTTAGGGCTATTGGCCTGTAACTGGATACTGAGATGGGTCC